>NC_046296.1:26235450-26540294 GCF_004115265.2 Rhinolophus ferrumequinum | reverse complement strand
TGAGGCCAACAAATAAATGAAAGTTTCTCTAAATCCATTGGATAATAGAGGCAGTGTTAAGGCTAACCATAGTGTTGAACTAAACAGAGGGATTACTCCTGGGTTTTGCATCAGTTGTTTTCTGCCGGGTGGCCTCACTTGTCAAAAAAAAAAAAAGAAAAAAAGTTTAACAGGCAAACATTCACATAGGCACATTGAGAAAAGAAGTATGCTTAATTCCATCAAAGCTTTAAAAAAATCAATCATTAATTTATTCTACAATTGTTGGTCATTTGTGAAAAGCATCTGGCCTTTAAGTCATAGGAACCCAAACACAAGTACAATGTGAACACTTGTGAAGAAGCTTCAAATTTGGTATAATGTAAAAAAAAAAAAAAAGCTATAGTAGCGCGCGCGCGCGTGTGTAGCTGTATTTCACGATACAACTGCATTTGTTTATTCATAATGCTTTAACTCCACTTTGTTTTTTTTTTTGAAGGTGTTATAAATGCAAATGTAATATGCTTTAAAAATTAGAAAATTGTTAATTGGCTGCTTTAAAAAGTCCTGCTTTTTTACGTCTTTTCATGTTTATTTAGCAGAGTGATATTTCAGCAATCTTGGCATTACAAGTCAGAGGTTTCTAATGAAGTCTAAATTCAAGATAGTAAATATATTTTTAAAACAGTTTCAGGAGAGACATACCCTATTTTCCATATGGCTAAGTAATTGTTAAGATATTTGTTTTAAGCTGGACTTAGACACTCCTGACTGCTCTCTAATTTGATATAGCTAGTCCAAATGATTTTATTCAAGAAACTTTGGTAGGAGAATGCAGTGAAGTAGATAAATAATTTTGCAGCTATATTCATATTGCAAAGTATAGAACTAAATCAGTCATTATTACTGTAGTAACAGCATTTTTAAAATAGCTTTAAAGCTAGCAGTAGAACAGCTCAATGTTGAGATACATTTAAATATTAAGCTTTAAGTTGGTCAAGTTTAATGATCTAACAATATATAAATAGGCACACACCATAACCACAAAATTATACATAGCAGTTTTTTCTATTTATTTATTTTTGAGAATGTACCTTTAAATTGTAAAAGACCTAAGAAAAGCCTCAAAGGGTGAAAATTAGAGCTTAAATTAGAAATAAAGAAAAACATCATTTTAATTTCATGCTCTAATATAATATGAATAGTTGATATATAAAAACTATACCCTCCATGAGAACATACTACTTAGTCTAGTAGTTTGTTTCTGTACAAAGAAAATAAAATGTGATATAACCAAATGCCACTATGCAGAGGCTTCATATAGAAATCATCTATTTTCTTACTGCTAATTTTACCAGATTACTCATATACTATATTTCACTCACAACAGCTCTTCAGCTTTCCCTGGGCTTTTAATAATTACAAATTAAGAAAAACTATGAACACTTTTCATGAATAAGGTTTGATTCAAGCAAAATAATAACTAATAATAAAAAAGTTGCTTTTTTCACAATAGAAAAAAATACTAATCTTTAGACATTTATCACTTAATGCCATGAATATATTATTATAACAAGATGAACATGTTTCTAAAATGTATATTGAAAGTAAATCTAAAAATTTTTATGCCATATGTAGAATTCATGAGTAAACTTTGTTTAGCCCTCTTTTCAAAGGCACTGATATCCAAAATATTGTTAGGGTACTAGAGATGAGAGGAAAATCACAAAACCGCATGTGAATTATAATGTTTGAGATGGTTCTTTGAGAATGTGCAGATTATGGCTTGCATAGGGACTCCTTCCAGCTCTCTGGGAAAATGACCTGTTGACATTCTTTTGGGTCATCATCCAAGATAGGAGGGCAACCACAAGGATTTAGCAGATAAATTCATCCCCAAAGACCTTTATCCATTTCATTGCAACTTGGAAACATTCAGGTTGAATAGTAGCATTAATGTAGCCCATTTAGCTCTTCAAAGTGAGCCTTATGTTTAAAAAAAAAGAAAGAAAAAGATGACGATGAAGAAAATCAAATGACTAGTGTAATAACTTATTTAAGTCTTCTAAGAGGTATTCTTTATTTGCATAATTCTAAAGCACAAACCATTTTTTTCTTCATCCTATTTTCAAAAATAGAGTTGAGGTCTATTATAGTGAGAAGTGAGCTTTTGAATTTTAACTAACTGAATCAGTCCTGCATGTTGCTTGCTAGTTGTTTATGACAAAGAGCAGAAAATGAATTAATGTTTAATGTTGTGTTCTGAAATGAATGGCAGCATTTTTAAAAGATTCAAAATTATGTCACTTAGGTTCTGTTTCTGACTCTTTTTGGACTTTATGATTCAGGCAAAAGAGAAAAGCAAAGCTGTGATAAATGTACTGAAGGTATGCACTAAGATTCACACACATGTCCTTTCTTATAAATGGTGAAAAAAACTTTTTGACTCAAACTGGAATGATACTATATAGGGCTGAATGTGCAGGAAAGGTTCCCACAATGCATTGTGCAAACCTAGAGCTAACAAACCCTGCTGCTTTGAAACCCCCATCCCCCCCACCCCCAAAAGACAAAAGCACAATGAAATAGAAAGCTTACCACCGGTAGCTTTCAAAACGACAAACTAGGCAAACTATACATCTCCACCACTCCAATTTTGTCAGAATGCTAATGAGCTTGCTCTGATCTTTACTCGGCTTCCCGTGTTTTCTACATCTTCAAGGACCACATGGCGCTAGCAAAATAAAGACAACTAAATGAGAATTTCGAATGCTTTTTGTGTTAGGACCTGGTTCTTTTCAGTGGACGCACTCGTTGAATATTCTCAACTTAAAAGAGTACAACAGGGGGTTGGGTATGAACTTTTTAACAGGAGGAAATTTGTACAAAAGTAAATTAGTGAGATGAGGAAAATATGAGAAAAATTTCTGATTAATTTCCACTCCATAATATCAATGACACCTTCAGCCCCACTCATACTCTTCTAACAAGAGATGCTGATAAAAGATGAATGATTCTGTGTTGTTCTCAGTGAATGTTTAGTGGTTTTTTAATAGCAGCATTCTACATAAAAGGCACCAGGAAGTACTCCGCATTAGCAGTTGAGATCACTAGTTAATAGGATGATGTCTTTTAGCTTTTGTCACAAGATTATTAGAAAGGATGGGTTTCTGTTCTCATCGTTGCATAGTTTGGAGTGCCTATTGAGTACAAGTGCTAAAATACAGGTTTCTCAGTATTGTTTCACATGTAAAGTAAAAAGCCTTTTAATGCAACACCTTTTTCCCTTTTTACCAGGTGATTTTGTTATTGATCTCTAATCTGCCCCTTTAGCTGTATTAAATGCTTGAAGTGTTCTGCTTTTCATTGTAGCCTTGATGCTAGCTATTTGTGTCTATAAATTCATTAACATTAAAACAGGGTCTATATAGACCATTTGATTCTATGATTTAGAAAATGGCAGGTTGTGTAGTTTTTATGGTTTAGGGTATACATAACAACATAAAGTTAAGGTTTGCCTAAAGTTAAGAATTGAGTACTTTAAAAATATGTTCTTTGCTGGAAGAAACATGTTTTATGAGATTTAAATTATATATTTGTAAGGAACATTTTTCACCAGCTCTCTTTTCTTTAGCAATCACTATGCACTTACTAGAAGATTAGGAGTAGTCAACTCCATTTCTCACCATACCCATATCTAAAAGGGGAAAATGAAAACCCATACTTGGGGACATTGTCATATATAAAGATATCTGAACTTAGAGTTAAACTGATTCTGTACAGCAAATAAATAACCAGGAAAGGAAGTTTGATACAATAACACTTGTCAGGTTTTGTGTGGAGAAAAATTTTCATAATGTTTCTCACATTTATTAACACATATGTTTCTGATATTTCTATACACTGTTTTTTAAATTTTCTTTTATTCTGATAAATTATATTTTTGTATGTTGAGCTTTGTTTACGTGGCTTAACATATTGCCTCTTAAGATAATTGTAATTTATTCACACTTCTAACAAAATGAAGGGGGTGAAACCCGATATTAATAGGAATAACTTGGACAATCACAGTTAATAAAGTCAGCCTAAAATAGAAACTATCTTCTAAATACAAGAGGTTTTTTAAATATTTGGTTATTCTATAGTCTCTCTCATTTAGCATATTTTTATGCTTCTTACAAGTATGAATGGGAATGAGTATTCATGTAATAATATGTCTCCATTTTATAGAGGTTCTTTCTTTTAATAAACATAATGTCTATTTTCATACAAATTACAATAAAAAAGAGACCATATTATTGAAAAATATACATTAAACTAATTGAGATGTCTATTTGGGCATTTTAGTTGCAAAGCTAAAAACAATTTAAAGCTGCATGTTTTATTAATGAATTTTTTTCTACCATCATATGATATATAACCATGGTAAAATAGAAAATAGAAGTTTTTAGCTTATTAAAGTAGAATGTTTCCATTTGATCTCTGTTGATATAAAATATTAAAGGGACAGACAATATTATAATCTTGTCTCTGCAAAGGAACTTTTCATAAATAGAAACAAAATAAGTAAGGGAATTTGATGCTATAAAGTAAATAAAGTGACCTTTAAGGTTCTATAATAGCATAGACTTAACCTGTAGTTCCCTACTAAAATAATTACTACTAACAATTCAGAGGGCATTGAGTCTGTGTCATAATAAAGAAACCAGTTTAAAAAACAAAATTGTGTCTGAAAATTTTCTACAAAGTTTTCACACAATTTCCAGAGGCAATGAGCCACATCCTTTGATAGACTATGAGTTGATTCCTTTCTGGAAGTAAAAGGCTGCATACTTTGGGTAAATGTGGTGTTATATGTCTGTTTTGTGTGTCTGTGTTTTCAGCTGTGTCAAGATTTTAGTTACTTTATGTCACCTAACTCCAAATATGCAAAATAATATAAAATCATTTTCTAAGTGCAAGAAGTGATACAACTTCATGCAATTACATCCTAATCCAATATTCAGAAAGATAAAAAATGTAAAAGAACATGTCAAACAATTGATTCTCTCATATCCTTGGTTAGCAGAATCATAGCCAGGTGGAAGAAATAGTGAGCCAAGGCCCAGCTCTCTAACATCTCCATGAGAACCTTCTCTCTGGTGCTCCTGTCCATTACGTCCCAAAGCCCATCTGTGTTCCTCTGCTGTTAGCATAATTATAGGAGAGGCTTTTCTTCAATGCTTAATCCTCGGTATACCTTCATCTGAAAACGTGGACACAGCCCTTCCAGCAGTGAGTAGGAGCCCTGGCTGGGAGAATGATAGCCAGCATCTCATTCTAGTGTTTGCTATGTTCATTCCTGCTTACTAGTTCAGCTTCATAGCTGTGAGCCTCAGTTTCCACTTTACTAGAATGAGGACACTATGGCTTTAAAAATAAAAATTGGGGCAAAGAAGCTAACTGCAACTCCCATAAAGGATGAAATTCATTTAATCTTTTATGTTTTGTGATTTTCATTCATTTAACAAATATTTTTTGAGCTCTATTATGCCTAATGTACTATAGACTGAGAGTAGAAGCTTAACCCTGGTTAGTGAATATAATTATAACTAGTTCAAATTTAGTCACACCGAGTCAAAGTTGATGTGGTACGGCATCTGAGAGAATTGCGATGATTAAATTAGGTGCCTTATATCAGACATTTGCAGAGTGCCCGGTACATGTACTGACTTCAGTAAATGTCAGCTATTATTATTTATGTGATCTTGTTAATACGTAAATTTGTCAAGATCACTTTTAAAGTAAAAAAAGACCAAAAGATGAAAAACACTAATATGTTAGGAATGTTACCTATTACCATCAAGCAGTAAATAAAACATAATAAATTAATTTTTGCACATTTATAAATGTTATTATATATTACATATAGATTGGAATAGGCCTTTGATTATCGAAAGCAATCAATAATAGAAATGCAGTGTAAAGAAAATAATAAAGTTTGTTTTAAAAGGAGAGTTTGCATTTTAAAGTGCTTGTAGTGCTTTTACTCTTTACTTTTTTTACACTCCAACTTTAAAATTGGTAATAATTCTGAATTCTTTTGTTTATTTTCCTTCTATATTTACAAGGAAAATTAAAACTTATCATACTTTCAGAATTGCTTTGATCTCAAAATTTGTTCATCTAATTCAAACATTTTAATATCTTTCTATCTGCATTTCATTATTTGGATTATTTAAAGAAGGAAAGTACATAAATTATATTTAGAAGTAGTAGAACTCAACTGTTTTGAATCATTTGAGTTCATGCAATAGGTATTGGATCACAGGATTTCTAGAAAGGAAATTCTCTGATTCAGGATGTAGAAAACATCCGAAGGTTCTCATTTCTAGCATTCGTTTCTTCTCTCCTTGGCACTCACTGTATGTTCCAACTTTTTACTATATACAGTATTTAAATATATAGGTGACTTTTTCATTTGCTGACTCATGGTTATTCATTTATCCTGAACAAATGTATATAATTTTCACCAGTGATATTTAGAAAGTATTTTCTACTAGAAATTTTGAATTGGAAATATAAAATAAAAAATTTTAATCTAAAGAAGCAACAGATCACCAGAATTTTCAATTTGGAATATGTCTATTGCCTAAAGTGAGGTACATCCTTATTCTAGACTGCAATAAAATTTTTTAACACTTAAAAGAGTAGAAATTCCAGGAAAATGTGTTTTTCTCAGCAACTATCTATGAAACAAAATTTAGGCATTTGAACTGATTTGGCAGCAACATGTTTTTCTTCTGAATGTGAAATTAAATTTGTGTAATGTCATGCCAATGCTAAAATAACATCTTATACATAGAATATCACCCTTTCTTTTTAAAAAATCTTAGTGACTTATTTGTAAAAAGGCTAAGATAGTGGTTCTCAAACTTTTATCTGCTTAAAAAAATACCTGAGGATTTTGTTAAAAATATAGATTCCCTAGGCCCTGCCTAAAAGATTGTGATACAGTGGATCTGGGGTGGGGCCCATATTTTAGGCAGTTTTAATACAGGTGATCCACAGACCACATTTTGAGAAACAAGGGGCCGAGATATGTTAAACTTCCAGTATTACAAGTGCTAAGGAAAGTAGTACAGCAACAGCATAAAAATTCAAGAGCATAGACTTGAAAATCACTAAGATTCCAGCCAGAATCTGGGTGGTCTTAATTTTTTTTTAAAGGCTGATAAAATTTACTTCATGAAATTATTGGGAGTCTAAAGTATATTGATACAGATATAGATAAAATTTATATGAGTACTTAGCCTGGCAGAGGGTTAGTACTCAATATAAAAGTAGTTGCTATCATCAATTGTAGTAATTTCATTTATTATTTTTCCTACCTTTACTTTAAATTTTTCTTTAGCTTCTAAGCACATCTTGCATTCTATCCTAATTCCTCTCTTCCCTCAACACGAGCGCATGCACTGTCCCCCAAAAAATGCCTGAAGAGTTGGTTTGGCAATTAGGCATAAAACTGTTAAGTTGTTGGGTTTTTTTGGTTTTTTTTTAACCCTTGGCTTATATGTAAAGAGTAACTGATAATTGTGTGAACATTTTCACAACCAAATAACTGGAAGAAAGCCTTAGGAATTTGGCTAGTCCCTTAAGCTATGTAAGTTTCATTATATGAGTTTTGTGAGACACATACAAAAATAACTTAAGCATTGTATTTTGAGAAATTTATTTTAGGACATACATGTAGGAACCCACTTTACAAATGCATTTTCTCCTCGTTGGTTTCATCTTGACACTACCCTAAGAAACTTAACCAAGATTTTATAACTTTTCTCTTACAAAGAATGACATCACCAATGGCTAAGCATGTGTGAATTGCCTCCACAGTCCAGAGTAAAAATCAGGGAAGTTTATGGAAGGATGCAAGCTCTGCTCTAACACCTTTCTCTCAGTTCCCCCAAATGGAAACACTTTTCTTAAAAAGTACAGATGTTGATGTACAGAGACAACTGGATACATACTGACCCTTATTAGGTCCCTACATCTTTGAGATAGAACTGTCCAATTGAATAGCAGGGAACCTTCTTTTTATTGTATAGACTTACAAAGTTCTGCTTTCAAATCATTGTTCATTCCACTGTAGAGACATTGCCAGCTTTTTTTCTAGTGGATTGTAAATTGCTATGTCTTTCTTTTAGCTATCAGTTATGTCTGTAGCATTTTGCATAGGTGTCTATGTGCATTGCATAAGAAAACTAAACATATATAGTCAGTGTATCTGATCCCTGTGAACATATGTAATTTCTAAGCTGGATTGTGAAAGGCATTCATCTACTCAAAGAAGCCATTTCCTCAGGAAAAGTTTACAGTAGATGTTAAGGAAAAACTGTTGAGCCGGTATCTATTTTTTAAAGTTAAATTATATATTTTTAAATGCTTACTATTACTGATTAATTTTTAGTGTTTATTACTGAGAAGTTTTTTGTTGTTGTTATTAAGGCTTTTTTGTTTTAATGGAGAATGTGGATGAATATTGTAGAGAGAGGAAAGTTAATCAAAATTCTGCGATTATTTACATAGCTGAAAGAATAATTTGATACAAATATGTATATGTAAATAGTTATTTTCCTGAGGGAGTATCATGGACTTTACCATCAAAATAAGAGTATATGCATTGGTTTTTGCCTTTGTTTTTATGCTGGTGACATTGAGTGAGAGCTGATGTGTAGATTCACTATACACAGAGTTATGAACATCCAAGTTGCAAGTCCTCTGCTTTTACTGAGTGGTTGTGTATGTTTTACCCACCCCAAAGCCACCCAACCCACTCCCCCAATGCCAGTCCACTCTGAATTAATAGCACCACTTGGTGGCCAAAGCTAGGAATTGTGTTGAGTACCAACATTTCTTCCCCACCAGCAAGCGTAATTTCCTCTAGTAGACACTTTTGAACTGGAATTTGACAGATTTGGTCATAGTTGTATCTGTTTTGCTTTTGAAGGATCTAGCTATGTAAAGAGAGTTAAAAATATAAGTCAAGGAAGATACTCAGGCTGATAAAAAGGATTTTTAATTTAAAATAGAAATAGTTTTATATTTCGGGTATGAGTAACTTTCCACAGAAATAAGATATTAAAGTAATGATAATGTTTTAATTTCTCATGAGAATAAAATTAGAGGAAGCCAAAATTTTAAATTTTTATACCATTTTTTTTCCTCAAGTGATTATTTTGAATCTCAGTAAAAGGTTAAAATTATACTGAATGTTGCAAAATTGTCAGTGTAGACTAGGTAGCTGTTTTACTAAATTCTGAAATATATAATGTTAGCAGGAATATTGTGGATATTGTAAACAGACTTGGAGTTGACCATGACTTTGGGTGGGTATGTAGGTTAAGTGTTTTACATTTGATTGCTTTGAACCTTTTTAAGTGAGCTGTAGCCTTAGAGAGGAGAGGGAGAGGGAGACAGAGAGAACATAAAACACAACAGAAGGACATATAGCTAACTGCTGGCCCCTAACATTTATGCCAGAATCTGAGAGGAACTCTTGGGGCAGTATGATGTTGTTCCGTCTAAATTTCAGATCTAAAAATTTGTATCATGATAAAAGGGGGAATTGAACAAATATATCACAGGGATTAAATTGAGGAGAAATCTGAAAATATCTTTGGGAATTCTAGAAATTCTGGGAGTCACACATTGGATATTTATTTTCCCTGAATTTCTGACTGAAGGAACTGCTATTAGCAAAAGACCCTTTGGAATAGACTTAACAAAACATGTATAACTTTGAGAAGGAGAATGTCTCATAGAGGGTTTGCATTTAAGTAGCTCCTTTAAGAAAGAAAAATGGAGAATGGATAGTTGATGGGCTTCTATACTTGAGAGGAATGAAAAAGTTGAAATGAATGGTCAGATGCATTTTAGTTGATTGGCCAGTAAAATAGGTACGTAAAGACATTAGAAATACCATGCTCAATGGAACTAACGTCTTAAGACTTGCACCAGGTTACCCAACATGTTTACTTCTGTGGGTAGGCCTTTCTGATGCTTGCAGAGGCCGTCAGAAAAAGTAAGATTCTGCCAAAAGCAATCACCATGCTTTGCTCCATCAATAATCCTAGGAATCAGGGAATCCTGAAGCTTGAATAAAGAATGTGGCTTCCTACTGTGTGTGTGTGTGTGTGTGTGTGTGTGTGTGTGTGTGTGTGTGTGTTGTATATATGTATGTAGTGAGGAAGAAAGAAAGAGGGAGGGAAAAGAAGGGAGAGTGAATGAGAATAGAACAATAACAACTGTTATTATACATCATTGTACTTATATAGCATTTATTATAGGCCAGGCACTATTCTAAGTGCTTTACATATATTAACTCAATATTTTTAAAACCTTATAAAGTAGTACTATTATCTCTGTTTTACAAATGAGGGAACTGAGGCATAGGGAGATTAAGTAATTTATCCTAGTTTTCATAGCTCTTAAAGAGCAGAGCTAGAACTTAAATGCACCCTAATAATCCAGTGCTAGGCAGAGCATTCTTGTTTCGCCATTTTCATTGAAGGCTGCCTCAAATGCTCAAATGGAGTCAGAGTAGCTTTTAGTTGCCCAAGAAGTGAACAGTTTTATTTTTGGAATCCCCTGTTTCTGGAAGACATCATATACCAAACTGTAATTCAAGGATCTTACGGGCACGTCTGCATAGGAAGAAAGGCTGACTCACCTTGATATCCTTGATGTATAGCTCTGGATCAAGTCCCAGTGGCCTACATGGCAAGAGCAAACAAAATCCTTCCTACTAATGGATGAACTAAGTGAACAGAATGGTTGGTTGGTTGGTTGGTTGGTTTGTCAGAGGTTTGTTTTTCTTTTTCTATTGTTTTTCTTACTAGAGCCACTCTGAAGGCTTTGACAAGATTGGCCTGAATTCTAAATAAAGGGCCTGTTCTGGTAACACTGGTTACCTATGAGTGTCAAGTAGGGTGGCTAAGAGTGGCGGTTCATAGGACAGATTGCCTGGATTAACTAACCATTAACCAGCTGTATTATTTTAGGTAAGTTACATAACCTCGTTCAATATTTGATGTTATCATCATCATCATCATTATTCCCTGTCTATGAGAAAGTTGTTTGTTGTAAGGGGTCTGATAAGTGGCCTCTTTGCGACACTATTGTTCCCAATGCTTCAGGAAATAGCACTGTGGATGCAAGTCCATCATGAATGTCTCTTGTGTAGACTGATGAATAAAATGGCTCCACTGAGAAAGAAGGTTGAGGTGCATTGGACAAGGTAGTATGGTACTGAAACTCACACTAGTCAACTGGCCTGGTCTTGACCAAGAGCATTCATTGCATTTGATTCAAAGTGTTGTGTCGTTGTTGAAGCCCTGTACAAGTTAGAAGTCTGCTGGAGATGGTTCTGCAGTGTTCCACTTTCATTAGGCTTCTGTGTCTTGAGAATGAATGTGGCCATGGGCTAGAAGGGGATAGGCATAATTCCCTTCAGTTCTCCTTCACCAAATAATTTAAGGGGTTGCATAAAGGAGGGTATAGTCCACGGTTACCTGGTTATCTGAACCCAAGCATGATCAAAGAAGGTACGGAGCAGAAGAGGTAGCACACTGGGCTTAGGGGTTGGATTCATCCCTTACTGGAAACTGGAGGCTCTGGGGATACAGAGACTCCAGTTTTTAAAGACTTTAAGTAACACAGGAGGAGGTTACCTAAAAGAGTACCTGACTAACTTGACTACATAATACATCTTTGGAGAAACTATTAGAAAGAACTCGATTTGGAACATATCTACCTGGTTTGTTTCTCTATATTTTAAAAATT
The DNA here is from genome assembly GCF_004115265.2 of Rhinolophus ferrumequinum. Classification (NCBI taxonomy): domain Eukaryota; kingdom Metazoa; phylum Chordata; class Mammalia; order Chiroptera; family Rhinolophidae; genus Rhinolophus; species Rhinolophus ferrumequinum. Next base: position 26,528,495 of record NC_046296.1, on the reverse strand, counting down.
ATATGTATTTAATTTTCCACACTCTCAACAGAATCTAATCTCATTCTTACCTGGCATTTAGTATTTCATCTATATTGCCAATTTCATAAGCTGATTTTAAAGATGCTCTGCTTTTAACATCAAAATCTCTTTCTGTAAAAATAACGAAAACTTAACTTTCTCAGTGAAACTTTTGTTTTAGAAATATTTGGTTTTCCTTATTAAGGACTTTCTTTTCTTAAAATTATATCAATTTGTACTACAAGTTGTCATTTTGTTTCTATTTTTTTTACTTTATTTTGATAACTAGTAAACTTTTAGATGTGTTCTATTAGCCCATAATTTTCAATCTTAAAACTTACCTTTTTCATTTTTTGCTAAAGCAGTTTTCAGTGATCTACTTTGTTCTTAAATCTCTGAAACTCACTGCAAATAACTAGACTGTCATTACCTGGAGCACAGCCACATTGTTGTGTCACCATGGCTATGGATGTCTTTCCTATGCACCAGGACACCGATGACCCATTAGGACATTCACTTTGTTTTTCCAGCTGCAGAGATAAGTTTGTACTGATTCACCTACATTTTTCACCTACCCTGCTTATGACCAATGACTCACTAACTATAGACTTCGTTATAACTAACAAAGTTTTAAAGTATAATTTGTTCATGGAGTTTAGAAGTTTACCCTCTCTCCAGCTATCCCTGATTATGTGTCTGTCTGCACATTAAACTATGAGCCCTTTTGAGGGAAGGGACCTCATCTTTGTATCTCCAGTTCCTGATTTCACCACATGCCATCATCACCCTCTTCATTATCATCATCGTAGCCAGTATTTTCAGTCTTGAGTATTGTGCTAAGAACTTTACATGGATTTTCTCCTTTGATTCCTCTAACAACCATGTGAGGTAAGTAATGTGATTATTCTTACCGAGATAGAGAAACTGAGGTTTAGAGAGGTCAGTCAGTCTAACATCAAGAGGCTCAGTCCATTTTTTTTTTTTTACTCAAACTGGAAAAAAGCCCTTGTGGATGCAGAGTCAGTGTTCATCTTACTTGCATCAGATCTGACCAGCCATAGAAACTATAGATAGTATACAAATTGGCCCTACCAGAATTTATAGTCTTATTCACAGGAGTTTCTCGGAATTAATGTAAGTAAACATTCATAAAGATAGTCCTTAATTTATAAGAGGTCTTTATTCTAAAGATTATGAGTCAAGTGCTTTTCCATAAAATAAGTATGGGTTGGGTCCCAGACCACTCTATAAAAAACTATGTGCCAGATAACCTTAAAAAAAAAAAAAAAGAATCCCTATTCTAACAAGATTCCCCCCAGAAATTTTGACCTACTTGAATATATAAAAGTTTAGAAATATCTCTTGTAATATTTAATTTAGGCATATATACATACATATTTAAAATCACAGATCTTAAAATACATTAATCTAGAAATACTGCTTCTCTCCACTCCCACTTTTCAAGAAATAATATTCAGCAGTTCATGGTCATCTATAATATGTCTCTGTCACTTCTAGAGCCACTCTTTAATCGTTTCCATGGCATGACTGTGAGAAGGCTCTAGAATAGGGAAGGGGTAGAGAGGAGTCTGCCAGGTGCAGTCCAAACAGAAGGGGCTTCAAGAGAGGGGAGAAATGGCCGGGGAAGCTTTCCATGTATAAGCATAGCTCACAGTTCACATTTTCCCCTTATTGGAGGAGGCCTAACTAATTCCCCAAGAAGACTGCAGTCTGTTTGGTTGAATGATGCCTGAAAAGTGATTCACTGTATTGTATTCCATTTTACAAAATATGTTAATTGTACCTTAAAAAATATAGTTTCAGAGTTCTATTCTGAGTATTTTGCCTTTAGCCAAGTGCCTGTTTAAACAGTAGATAGTCAAGATAGTCATGCATTACCTGAAATGTGGGTCATATTAGCACACGCTCTTGCACCGGAAAGTTATGGGTGCAACCCATCCAGTATGTAATTTTAAAAAAATACTAAACTATAAATAAATGGAATGAATTTCATCAGTTATAATATTCCCATGATGATTACTTCCATGCTTTTAAATTTATTTTTTTCTTTTTGCTATATTAAGTTTGTGCTTAGTTTTCCTTTTGAGAAATCTGGCACTGACCTTCGTCATAAAAAGGCCTTTCAGACTCTCTTAAGGATTTGGTACCAGAAGACTGCTGTCAATTTTCAATCTTGAGAAATAGCTGCTTCTCATGTGTAAGTTTGTGGAGGAAAAACTTTGGTGAAGTTGTCTATACCTCCTCCTGTAAGAAGTACATACATAGAAGTCTGTCAAAAGTTACCTGTAGAGAGACGTTGCCGAGTCTCTCCCCACATTCTGTTTCACTATATGAGTAAATAAAATGTATGTTTATTTTGACTTCAACAAAAGGAGACAGGATTTCCTCAAGGTTTATGTTCTGAATACTATAACAAATATATGATGCTAAGCAAATAGTTTTAAGACAATTGCTGCTGAAAACATCAATAAAGATTATGAGCTTCATCTATATTGATTGCTATTGGAGGATATTCTTGGAGTAGAAACATTAATAGCTATTTGCTTCTGTAGTAAAATTTGTTTTCATAATAAAGCTCTATCTCCTAAGTTTAAAATATTTTCTAAACCGGGGCACTGGAGTCCTGCAATAATGTTGCCTTTGGAGTTCATGTGTCCATGACCCTGCATGACTCACTTTTCTCATACTTTAAATAACTACCATATTTCACTTTCTTTGTTATTAAAATATGTTTTTCCAATACCAGTTAGTTGGACACTTCATGTATCTCTCTCTTGTAATATATTATGTCTTTAAGAGGTCATCATATTCATGTAATTATATCATCAAGATGATTTGTAATGGCAACTTTTCTGTTTGGTTTGGCTTTGCTATGTTGTGCTCTTTAAGGGTCATATGTGATCACTAGTCAGCCATCTCCACTATGGGGCTATGGCAAGATTTCAGCGTTCTTTAATGTTTTCCTGGTGGTAAATCTTGAATTTGTTTATATATACAACAGTCTACATTTTTTTGTTTTCATTCTTTCCCACTGAATTCATCTTTTGTTCCACTAAAATTGTTCCTTATTTTGCATTTATATAAGGATTAACTGTCTAAAAATGTATCTTTCTAAATAGATAACTTTATGGTGAAAGATTAATTAGGAAAGTTAATTAGTAGACAGCTTTTTAAACTATGATTCAGAATTTTAGTATTTTAACTTCGCTTTTATTCATTTAAAAATTTACATTGAAATACTGCTTCTGAAAAAAACAAATGGAAACTACATACAAATTCCTGGTGAATGAATGACTTTTTGAATGAAATTAAATCTTAAAGTCTTTTTTTTTTTAAGAAGTGGAATATAAAAGTGGTTGCTATAGTCAACTAACATTACGTATGTAGTGCTATGTATTATGCTGCTTTCTATTAAGTGGTTTTTGTTAACTATGTGATAGGAATACTTTGAAGTCATATTTACATAGTTTTTTTTTCATTATTATTCTTGATTATTTAATAATTTTTACAAATCATATTCCAGCTACAATAATTGATTAAAAAGAAAAATCTGACATGGAGACTGCAGTGTCAGAAAAGATGTTGCACTCCTGGAGGCAAAATAAAAAAACAGGTCTTTAAGGAAACAAAGTAGAAAGCAGTTACTACCAGAGATTATATTAATTAGTCAATACTTATAAATGTTATGGTGATGTTTCTATTGGTTGTATATTTATAATAACTATGAGGCACTATATTTTAAAAGATAGTATAACAAGTCAGCCATGCTTTCACATTTTAGTAACTGTGTATTGAACTGGGTTATTTTGACTTTTTTAAATTTCAAAATGATCTTTAATACTATATCTTTAATTTTTCAGTTCATGAAACACAAAAAAAACTTTTAAATTAAAAAAAGTATGAGAGTTGACTCTAAAGTAACAAAAATGTAGTTATAAGTAGAAATCAAAGATAATTTTGAAAGAGAAGCAGTTAACCAGGTATGTTTAAAGAAAAAAATAAATGATTTATGGCCATTTTATAAAATAATGACAGTCTTCATTTTAAGCTACAATGTAAAGTGCTTTATTCTGAGATTATGTATTGTGGCAGAAGCTAAAACTGCCTTTTTTCTAACAGTGCCAGAATACAGCCTCCTTTTCTTTTTGCACTAACAAGACTGCTTCACCACCACAGCCCACTCTAAGTAATTAAATCAATCCTTTGTACTTACCGTATTCTCCTCTAGTGACGGTACTAGATCTGATTATATGCTTCATGCATATTCAAAGTACCGCACTGACAGCTCTTTAATGAGCTCTTACTTAATCAGTATGAACAATGTTCATCTTGTTCTTTTTTTCCTCATGCATTAGAGCTAGGAACAGTTGGGAAAAATGAAACATCCAGCATTCATTTGAAAAATATATTGTACTTTGAAAAGTGTCTAAGCTAAGGAAGTTGCATTCTGCCCTTTAAAAGTCTGATGGACAAATTGGATTACTAGTATTGGATTAAATAACAAATGGTTAGAGGAGAAATGAGAAAAGCTCACTGTGATCACAGGCTTTAATATTTTTTGTTACTTATAAAGCTAAAGGGGTCTTTAACCAGTTATTAAAGTCAGGATTAATTTGTAATGGTTCAACTTACTGGCTTTTAAAAGCTTTTTAAATTTAAAAAATTTTAAATCCCTAAAAACAATAGTGTAATGATGTATTAGAAGAAAATTTAATTTTTTTATTACTGGGCTAAGTATAGATTTCCATCATTGTGGGCAATCTCAAATAAGAAGTTAGTGAAACATAATTGATTTAACCTCAAATATGTTTTTTCAGTTAATTTATATAATCTATTTGTAGCAATGTGTCTAAATATTTCTTAAGGTTAGGCTTATTTCCTTATGCAACATGAGACTCTCATATTATTAATTATTTCCCAACAATTAGGGGAGGGAGTTCTTTTATTCTTATCTAAAAATCATAGGCATGAGTTAAACTGAAAATAACACAGTACCGCATCAATATTGTTATTGTCATGGAAGCAGTCTTCCATTGAAGAAAATGATGCTAATTTAGGAGTAGGCCAGTTCCTTCTAGTATTGCTTGAAAGCCTCAATTATAGGTTAAATTAAACTAAAAACAAAGTTTGAATATGTCTCTATTTTTAGAAGCTACTTAGGTTATGAACATAAGAATTAAGTCTTTAATCAGGAAATAAAATATCATAAAAACTGTGCCTATTAATATTGCACACATGTGTGATTTCACTGATCAAAAAGGCCTTCACCAGGGTACAATTGGCCTTTTTCCAAATTGCAAGCTTTTTCTCAGCTTTTTCTTTTTACTCTTTCTTCTTTTGTTGCTACCCAGGGATTTGTTCCTATCGCAGCCTATATCACATGACCAGTGTCAAGACATCACATGGTCCAAAGTGAATACACAACTAGCTACCCTAAAGGAGAGATTAAAAATACTGTAAAACAATAAAGACTTTTGTTCATACTCTGAAAGAATCTATCCTAAGTCTGCTTCATACCATAAAGTTTTAACAGCATTTAATGAAGGAACATTTTCTCACTCTTCTCCCTAATAATGAACAATAGATAATCTATTTTACAGGAATGTTCTGAAGTACATGTTTAATCTTTTGCACACAGATCAGCTCTTTATACACTTATTTTCATTCTAAATTTTTCTTCAAATTTCTATTAATGTGGAAATAGTTAAATAAATTATGGTACGTCCATAATTTATGCAAGTATTAAAAAGAATGAAGTAGATCTTCAAACAGCGTGACAAAAGCACAGGGCAATACATAATATGATCTCACTGACGTTAAAGAACACTATGTGTCTAGACAAGGTATATATGTGTGTGATAGACATAGCGACCGTGTTTCCCCAAAAATAAGACCTAGCCAGGCAATCAGCTCTAATGCGTCTTTTGGAACAAAAATTAATGTAAGACCCAGCATTATTTTACTATAAGACCAGGTTTAATATAATATAATATAATACAATACAATACAATATAATATAATACCAGGTCTTATATAAGACTTTGTCTTATATAATTATAATATAAGACCGGGTCTTATATTAATTTTTGCTCTAAAAGACGCATTAGAGCTGATTATCCGGCTAGGTCTTATTTTTGGGGAAGCACAGCATGTATGTGGTCTGGAAGGAGCTATGCTAAACTGTAATAGTATTTACTTCTGGAGAAAGGAGGTAGAGTGGAAAATTGGGGAGTGTGGGGTTGGTGAAAGAGGACTTGACTTTTTACTCAATTATACCTCTATATTGTTTGAATTTTTTAAATGGACTGGTAGTGTGTTTGAAAGTTAAAAGAAAATATCTTGCTTAAAAAGAATATAAAACTTAGGGAAATAGCTGGATATTGAGTCTTAGCTGCGATATTTAGTTTTTTATTAGATATTTAAGTAAACCCTATGAATCTATACAGAAGTTGAACTGAAGTATCAAATGATGGCCTAGCAAAACAATAAACCAACCATGGGTGAAATTCCGGGGGAATAAAAGTCAAAGAATTACATATTTGACTAGGTACAATTTGAAGGGAGAGAAAGGAAGGGAGATGGTGGGGAATTAATATTTTTCTTGAGTATGATTGCGGCCTACTTCTATGGGAACAATAACAAATATGCACTGTGTATTATAATCCTTAATACACTGGCCTTTAAAGGGTGGTAGTGGTACTGATGGTGGAATGGATATTAGGGAAAGTGAATTTTAAATGTGCAGTCAGTAAATTTATAATCTAAAGTTTTAGATCATCTCTCTGCTCAAATGTTCTCTGATTTACTGAATATTATTATGTTTATTATAATGTTGGTTTTTTTTTTTTTTTCACAGATAGCTGTAAGCCTTTTTTGTAACCTGGTCATTTATAATCTATTTAAAATGATTTGCAACTATTTACCCATTAGGGATGATGAGTTCCAGAATGGTATATGCACATATATCTTTAGTTTACTGTTGGGGAGGAAAATAAAAAAAAAAAAACAAGTCATTACAAGTGAAGGTTTCACAAAATCTCTGGACTTCTCTGATCTTCCTGCTAGTCTTGTAATTCTTATAATGATTTTTAACTTTTTTTTTTTATCATGACCATATGTCTGTCAGTGCCAGAAGTTCCTCATTGAAACATAATAATAAATCAGCCTCTGGGGAGGATTTAAAAGTTGGAACACTTTTTTTCTGACTGTACTCAGTGTTAGTATGATGTGTAGATATGTTAAGGGGGACTGAAAAATACATGCTGAATAATACCAGCTTTAGAAGATTGGCTTATGAATTTTTAAATACTGATTTCTTTTTTCAGGCTTTGGACTTTAATCTTATGTTGTTATAAACAGTTTAATTTGTACTGTCGGGGTAGCTAAAAAGTTTCACGTTAAAAAAAACAACTCTTGTGTTAAACTATTTCCTTGTAAATGTCATATAATAAGAAATAAGTCTTTCTGAATTATAGGAAGGAACACGGAAGAAGAAGAAGCTATGATGCAGGAATGGTTTATGTTAGTTAATAAGAAAAATGCCTTAATAAGGAGAATGAACCAGCTCTCTCTCCTGTAAGTACTCATGACTATGCTTGTTTTTCCTACAACATTGATGAATCTTAAGCTTTCTGTCATTGCCTTCTTTGAGGTTTCATATTTATTAAGCTTAACTTTTGTATTCCTTGGAGATAACAGTATATTATGTATAAAAATAGAAGTAGTGTATGACCAATTTTCATCTGAACAGTTTGAATTTTAAAATAGTGATAGATACTGAAAAGAACCCATTGTGTTTATTATACAGAAACCCAATGAATATAAACAATTTTTGAAATACAGAAATAAAGCATTGTGTACAAAAAGGAGGTTTGGTATATGTTAAGGGTTAGAGGGGAAAAGAAATAAAATTGGAATTTATTTAATATCAAATTTTAAGTTAAAAATTAAAATAACTCTTAATAAAGACAAAAGTAACTTTGTATTCTACAGATGATGTTACCCTATATTTTGGGATAAAAGACTAAGACTTACATAGAAATAACTGTTTTATGATTGCAAGAATTACAGTAAAATGGAGATTAGACCAAATGTAAGCATTCTTAGTCCTTAGCATTTAGTTCACTATAGGATTTAATGCTTGTTCCTTTTTGTTCACCAGCAATGTTCTTATATAATGCCATCTAGTGTGGGAAGGAGTAGGCTTACATGTTTTATTTTAGTGAAAAGATCTATTTTTGTCATTTCTGCCATGCCTGAACTTGATAAAAGAGTTATGAAGAAGCACAAAAAATAACTAATCCTGGAGTTTTTAATTGTCTCTATATTAAATTTGCACTGGTAGTACTTTGATGTTTCTTATACTTTTCACATGGAGTTGTAGACAAAGAGGGTTTATTGTGAACTATGAAAATGATTTTACAAAATAGCCTTATACCTGGCACTTAATACAAGAAGCATTGAAGAATGAGACTACTTATCTGCAAATTAAAATATACCTCTGTGCAATTCAAAATTGAAGGAGAAAAATCATAGCACTAATAAATATTCAATCTAAGGTTTTAGGTTTGTGTATCATTTGTTTGGAGTAGCTTAAAGTTAAAGAGAAAAGTCAGTTATGAGTCCTAAAATCAATGTAACCTAAAGGTTCTTTTAAGTGTTTAATGATTTAGTAATTAGCATATTGATGAACTTTTGTAACTTGCCTAGGGAAAAAGAACATGATTTAGAACGAAGGTATGAGCTGCTGAATCGGGAATTGCGGGCAATGCTAGCCATTGAAGGTAAGAAATGTTAGAGTGGAGTGCAAGGTTCGTGAGGTGTCAATTGTCAGAGATTTAAAGGGTGTAATACACTTCTGGTCTCCACAGGTGTGGTCTGACTAGGGACCTACAGGATTTGCAAATAAATGCCTTGGAGTCAAAAAGCATAGATCATATAAAATCTAAGGGGGACCTAATTCAGATTATCATTATACTTGCTATTAAACACAAAATTGTCTTAACTTTTGTCAGTAAGTTTAAATGTCAATAAAATGGAAAATATAAGGAGTTAAATGATTTAATTACATTTTACCATGTGCAATTTAAAGTTGTTCCACTGGGGAGGTGTGGGAAAGATTTATCATTTTGATTTTTCACAGAAATATGTCACTGTCCAGTCTATTATAGTTCTTAAGATTCCAGCTCCTATTAAGTGATTATTTAGGCAAAGATTGGCATAAATGAGACACTTTCACACTTTTCATCAAGCTTTTAAATGAATTATGAATCCTAAGCATGGTAAACATTAGCTAGCTTAACTATGATATATCTACTCTGTATGATTATTTTTTTAATTCTTAGGTGTTTTAGAATGCTATTCTCCTTCTACATCTTAATTGAAAATGTCTTATAGTTAAAGATGCCTGGTTAAAAGCTAATCTTTTGGGCTCTGTAAAGTGGACCTTTTGTCTAGTCAATGTAAATTTATTTTCCTATTCTATATTGACCTCTTAACCCATTGACTGTCCATGGTAATTTCCTTCTTCACCTGATAAGGTACCTGATCCATAATAAGTCAATTCTAATTAGTTCAGAAACTAGAAATTCAAGTTTGTAAGGGGAAGACAAATGAAACCATATATTTTAAAAATATTTTAATTAATATTGTTATTAGATAAAATACATGCTAATTATCTAAATAGTATCTTATACATTTATAGTTTTATTTCACTTTTATATCCATAATCTCATTTGATAAATGACTGGCAACATTTGTGTATCTTCACTTAGAAATCAGATTTACTTTATTTAGATTTCAGATAGTCAGTTTCCTTCAAATGGCTTTCCAAATGTATCAAATTATACCATTGATAATGACTATTAAATCTGTCAGAATTATTTAAGAAGTTCTGTGAAACTTGCCATTGAAATAAAATGTATGAGTATTAAATGGTATTTTTCTCTTGATACAATTTTTGTAGTCAGGGTATACCTTTTTAAAGAGATTGGAAAGCTAAATAGTCACTTGAAAGGTAGTTACAGCAAATACTATTTATATAGTATATATGTAGGTATGTGTAATATAAAATGTGTGTATTATAAAAAATGTATGTAATATAAAATGTAGTCTGTATAATATACAACTCATTGTACAGTTTATTCTTTATAAATTCATTATACATTACCCTCAATACCGAGTATTAAAAAAGGTTTTTTTACCCATTCTCTCATGTATAGTAAATTAAACCATCCCTAAAATTCATGATACAATACAGTTGATTTTTAAGGCACATATTACTTCTATCCCCAAACCAGTATTATTATAAAATAGCATCTTAAAAGGAGGGCCACAATATGTATAAAAGATCCCAGTTTCGTTGGCAGTCCTGTCCCTATATACCAGACCTATAAGCTTAAATAATCTAACATTTTATCTGCCTGCTCTTCTTGCATATACGGAAGACCAGTAGAAAGTCATATTTTTTCAAACTCTGTTTTATTTTTTAATTAATATCATTGTCCCATATGTGGTTGTGCCTTAAATCTCAGCCAGTTTCTTTTGCTGGTTAAGGGAAAAAAGAGACGAGGAAAGAAGCAGCCTGTTCATTACAAATAAAGACACTTTCTTAGAGAGAGGCCTGTCCCATCAGCCTGGGCAATACGAGGCTGGGCTGTCCTGGAGAAGTACTGTCAATCGTGACCATCAGTCCAGTGAAGACAGTGTCCTCTAAGCCAACCCTGAGAATGGACACACATACAGTTCAGTAGCCTTTTGGAGTTTTAAAACACCACAGAAAAACATGCAAACAGGCAACACTGATTGATTTTGTTTTGCTTTCCTTTGTTTTAAAGTTTATTCCTCTGTTCTTTCCCATCTCTTCTATGTAGTAGCTATAAGATGGCTTTCGTAATAAATAAACTAAAATCTTTTCAAATAAATCTGCAGCTGAAACCATTCACCAGGAGAAAAGCACAGAATATTAATAGCCACAGCACACTGAAAGAAGTATTAAAAGCTTGCTTTGAGAGCAAAAGAAAAAATAATATTCAATATATCCATTCTTCTGAGAATCCATAATCACTTTGGCCTGTTTTTCACCTTTTTTCCCCGAGGTGTTTTTCATAGCAGGAGTTTCACTCTACCGTGCTAAGTTATAGGATCCCTTAAGCTAACAAACATCTTTTAGATACTTTTCCTATAGTTTTTTTGTGTGTGTGTGTTGTTCCAGATTATTTAATGTCCCCTCAGGAAAGGTAAATTTATTTCTGCACACATTGGGGTGGGCTTTTAGAAAGTGGTATGTTCATTTTCTGCACAAGAAATGGATCTTCTCTAGGATTTTGTACATCTTGATTTATTCTTGGCTTAGAGTTTGAAGTGGGTGCTCTTCTAAAGGGATTTATGCATAGGTTCACTATTTTTGTAGTTATGGTTTATATGATAAGCTTTTTATATTTAAAATCAATATGTAATCCTGTGGAGGAGCTTATCCCCTAAAACCCCATTTGTAAATCTATTTTAGCTTTGTTACACAGCACAGCCACAGTCTTCCATAGATTGATTAGGTACAGCGGTAGAATCCTATCAAATGGCCTGCTCTGATGATGATGCAAACTCTTTCAGGATTGCTAGTTGACTGGAACTAAAGATAAGACTTGACTGCAATCCCCCAATGTGCTCTTTACAAAACTAGTGTTAATTTTCATCAAAGTCCCAGGCTTATTTATAGTGTCAAGGTAGAAGGTTTACTACAAGAACTTTAGGTCCTTTCTATTAAAGTGTTTATAGGTATTTCTTCTGCCTTTTTTCTAAGGTAATTATCAACTTCAGCAAATAAACTGAATCAGGGAATGAATAATTGGCCCTATGTATAAAAAAGAGTTTTTAAAATTAACAAAACAGCTCAGCGCAGATGGACATAAATAGAATCTCTTTATTTCAACACTTCGGCTCAAATGCAGCATCAAAACTTAATCCTATTTGTTGCGAGAGGATATGGCTTTTGTAGCAAAAGTACACTGAAATCTTTAAATTAATCAGAACCCACATTGGTCTGTCCAAGCCAAAGTCAGTGTACATCTAGCCAGCGGTGACTGGAGTTGTAGGTGACTAATCCTTTCTTAAAATGCGTAACAGGTAACATAAACTTACATGCAAGTTTTTAAAACATGAAGTTATGTGTTGGTGAAGCTATTTAAAAGGGGATTTTTTTTTTAATTTTTAAATTTAGACTTGAACATACAAATGTGAATCTTGATCAATTTTAAAGATGTTAAATTTTCTTAAAAATCATCAAAATAGTTTACTTAATTTCCCAAATTAGCATTCAAATATGTGTATATGTGTATAAATTTACTCCCAGGAGAAAGCAAATACAAAGTTAAAGTAGTTTTGCTAATATAAAATGTACTCACTGCACATAGCAATTGCCTCTACAATTGACTAATATTTTGTAGATAGATATCAATGTTGTACTGACAGATTTAATATGAAAAATGCTATACATTTATGCTGGAATGTTTTAAATTCTAATGTTAGTTAAATCTGACTGTGAAATGATGAAAATTACCTAAATATTCATAACTTAAAGATGTCTTTGTTACAGTTATGGGAAATTGAAGAATATTAATTTCTAGGAAAAGTTAAAAATTTTTAAATTATTCAATACTTCAGGGGTTTTAAAAATAAAAGTTTTTTCTTATCCACATTATTAAAATCTTATTTTTTTAATTAAAAAAGTCTTGATATTTCTAGTTATTAATAAAAGCCTTAAAAGTCACTGCTCAGGTGCAAAGGAAAAATAATTAAGAAAATTATGTCTGTTGTTAAAATTTATTTTTTTCTTGATTTTAAAATATTTTGTAATTTTCTATTTAATTATACTTGTAAGTGGATGGTGGAGAAAACGTCCCAGTTGTAAAGTTCTTATCAAAATGTTTTGGAAGTAAAGAATTATAAATTAAATCTTATAATCAGAATAATTTCTTGTGGTTGGGTTGGAAAAATTAATATTCATCAAAATTAGTAATCTTAATAATTGTAAAATTTAGTTACAAATCTTTTAGCAGGGTTTTCTCTGAGTTAATATTTCTAGAACTACAGTTACCTGAAATTAGACTAGATGACCTTTAAGATCTTTCCACCCTAGAGAGGTTATTAATACATCTACTGTGTAGAATGAGACCGATTAAGAACAAGAACCAGATTAAAAAATTGACCAGCATTGTTGAAACTCAGTTACATTTAAATCCAAAGAATAAAATGATAGGGTTTTTCTTCAGCTTTGCTGTTTTGTTATTATTTTTTAAATTCTTACATTTAGGAAAAAACTTTTCATAGTAATTATTTCTTTACTCCTCTCCGTGCTACAGAATATTTCATTTTTTTAATAAGAATGTGATGTGACCATTTATTTGTGTGATGTTTTGTATCAAGTGTGGATAATTAATATATAGTATGTTTCATATGTATATGTATGTATTTGAGCTTATAATGAAAAGAATAGTGATAAAATTGAATAAACTATTCTAGCTTGTTGCTGCTATTCTAACCTCTGTTGCATGATGATGCATCTAATTTTTAATTCGTAAATACAAGATAGAATTCCCTCTAGCACCACTTGCTTTCATATAGCTGCTGAGCAGTTTGCTGTCTTGAATAAATTTTGCTTTGGAGGGGGTGGGGGGGATTTGAACCAGCACATTCTTGTGTGGTTTGTGAAGATTCACATGGTAACCAGCGGTGTGCATTGTTAGGTTTATCTGAATAAGCACCAGCCATGTGAGTTTTAACATGATTGCCCAGGGCAATGGAGAGAGAAGGGAGAAACCCGAAAGGATTGCACTCCACTCTCTTTTTTGGAAAGTGCATTTGCTGGAGGACGGGGGCTGCATGAGTCAGTGGCCATGCCTTTTTTTTAAGCTGGTGTCCTGTTTCCCTCTAGGTCCTCATTTGTTCTCCTATCTGCCTCATCATCTACTTCTTCTTTTCATTGTTTACCTTCCTAATGAGGGAGGCGGGGTAGACTGGGGGTTGATTGACAGCTACAAGCCCTTACAGTCTGGCCAGAGAGCAGTTGGCTTTGGTTTCAGAAATGCTTTAAATGTTCGATTAGGTCCTGTTTTTATTAAACCAAACTGCTGCTCATCTTAAGGAAATTATCAGGCCAGCAAAGATTAGGAAATATTATTAATTGGGGTCTAAAACCGTCCAAAAGAACTCCTAACCACGGAAAGAGAACTGTCCATCAGATTTTCCAACCTTTAACATGGAATTTCAAAAAGAAGTATGTAATTTTTCATTTGCAAAAGTGCTTTGATTTGAAACCACCCAGCAAACCTCTCCAAAAGAAAACTGGCTGTGATGCGATCGAGAGCTGCAGTGTAATATTGCAGAGCAAATTTATTTTTTACTTCAAAGAAAATGCTAATTAGCCGATTCACTACTTTTAAAGTTATTGTGAAGCATATGGCGCCCAGTGTGAGATACATCCAACTGCTAAAATAGAGCATAGAGGAAATTAGCGAAGAATGGGGCTGTACAGGGTAGCTTGGGGGTGGGGGAGGAGGATAGGTTCTCAGGCAGATTCTCTAGCCTTTCAGAATGATTTTATCGCCCATCTCTGCTTCCCGCCTCCTCATTTACCCACATCCACCACCACCAAGCCTTGGGCCGACCTCTTCTAGGCCTCCAGCTCTCCCTCCCCTACTAGGGCGGAAATCAGGTGCGCACCTCCGGCTAGCCAATGGTTCACACCTGGTCTCTTTTGCAGGGTCCAACTCAGCCGTAGCCATCTCCATCTGCGGAAAATATTTAGAAAGCAGCGTTTTAGGGGTGAAAACCTTACCACGATGGCCAAACACCCCACAGAACACTAGCTAGTGCCTCTGTAATATGGTTTGCAGAGTACAAGGAAACTGGAAAAGGCGGGAAGGGAGGATGTGTGTGTGGGGGGGGGGGGGGCTGCGAGTGTCCCGCGGGTGAGTAACGAGCCTTCGGTCCTTTGCAGACTGGCAGAAGACTGAGGCCCAGAAGCGACGGGAGCAACTCCTGCTGGATGAGCTGGTGGCCCTGGTGAACAAGCGCGACGCGCTCGTCAGGGACCTGGACGCGCAGGAGAAGCAGTAAGTGGGCACTGGGATCGGGGTCCAGGCTCTGCTGCCTGCTGAGGGGCCGAGAAGTTTGCGGAAACTTCAGTCCAGAGGTCTCCAATGGGCCGGGACAGCCTCCCACTGGCCCCGCTGTGCCCATTCCCGCTGGGGCTCGGAATGCAGGGCAAGCGGGGAATGCTGGCTTTGCCCTCCACGTAGAAAAATAATTTTGTTTCCTATTTGACTTCCAGGGCCGAAGAAGAAGATGAGCATTTGGAGCGAACTCTGGAGCAAAACAAAGGCAAGATGGCCAAGAAAGAAGAGAAATGTGTTCTTCAATAGTAGCCGGACCAGAATCTTTCCCAACATTTTAGTCTTGGGTCCCCAGACCAGAAAATGTCAGACTCGTTGATTTAAAACTTTTAACATTTTGTTTGGCTGGATTATGCTTCTTTACCACCACCCCTTTTCCTCCCTCCTTTCCAGATAATAGACAGAACTCCAAAATAGCTTTGTTTAAGGGTTTTTTTGTTGAGTTAATCATTTCCTTGAAATCATGTGAGATAGATTTGCACAGACACCTTGTGAATGATTGGTATTACGAGTGTTCAAGAAACTGTTCAAAGAAAGAAAGAAAAGAAAACCCTTCCCTCAGTATTTTCCCTCACTTTTTGATAGGAAGAAATTGAAAACATTTTTTGTTGTTGTTAATAGCATAATGACGGTGGGAGGGGGGTAAGAAGGGAATAAGAAAAATGTCATGAATGATTTTTTTTTCCAGTCCTGCCATATGTAACACTGACTCTGTTACCTAAATTTTATAGTTAGATCATATTCATTCTACTTATTAAACTGTGTTCTATTTACCAGTGGGATTTTCTGCAGTTGTTTTGCATTTCACTGTAAGGATAATAGAGTTCCTCTCCTCTGTTTTCCTCAGAGGATGATGGCCCTTTAACATAGCCTGAGACAAGTCCTGTGATTTGAAGGTGAGCTGTGAAGATGGTATTAATTGACATGCATCAGTTTACAAAGACAGTCTTATCTTCTGAGAATGCGCCATCTTTTTCTCTAGATAATTATTTATTACATCTAGCTTGGTTCCTACATTTTGTTGGATTTCAACATTGGCTCAAGAATGCTGTTAATATTTATTCTGTATTGATAAAAGTTTGTCTTGCCACTATGAGTAAATCCCCCAGTTAATATTTTCTTCTCTAGCGTAGCACTGTCATTTTTTTGTGAAAATGGTTACCTGTTTATTTATTACAATGCTGAAGTCATATATAAATTTTCAATAAAAGCAGAAACTTTCTTACCTTAAACACTCTGCTACTTCCTTGCAATGAAAACTTGACACTGGTTTGAGAAGTTTGTGTTTCTGTAGGACTTTTCATGTGGGGGAAAAAAATGGTCCACTTGAGCACTGGGCAGGATACTGGGCTGTATTTGGAGCTGAATAAGTTTACACCATCCCGGAGGGGCCCTGTTGACACAGGAATTCGAATTGAAAAGCAGTTAGTCATATTTTCTTAAGCAGTGTAAACTATTATCTTTTATAAACGGTCATTTCTGTTAAAGATTTGAGGAAATTTGTGATTCCACAGCACTGAAAAAAATGTTAATATCTTGATGAATTCTCCACATTATTATTTTCAATTGTTATAATTTTACAGCCATATGAGGAAGAACTACAACTTCTAATAGCCTGCAAATCTGTAGATGCTAAAGTGAAAGAAAGGTTTATTGCTGGGGGGTGGGGGGGAGGGGGTAAGTGCTGCAGGTGTGTATGAGGTGAGGAAAAGGGAACTTTTAAGAAGTTCTAGGCAACAGAAAGAAACTGGCGATTTTTACGGTAGTTTCCATTACTCCTCTACAGAGGTGTCCGAAACAAAGAAAGCTCATTCAACAAGTCTGGAGAGAGAAAACAGTTCACTCGCAAATAAATATACTTTTGCCTAGATCATATATATGTATGTATATATACATATATATAGGTATATGCATATATGTGTGTACATACACACAAATATTTATACATACACATAAATTCGTTCGAAAATATGCAGCCACTTACAATTGCCAGTCTTTCAAAATGATAAACACTTGCTACCGTAGAATTTCTTCACGACAGAAATTTTAAGAAGTTATTGAAAAGTTATCGGAACTCAGTGAAATCGGGTATTTGCCCTCTTTATTCGAGCAGAAGAGCCGAGCCAGCGGCAGCTCTCTGGGGGAAGCTCTCAGACGCACGCTCTAAGCCCTGGCAAGCCGGCAGACGGAAATCGCCAGCCCAGAGCAGCCTGACGTTTGGGAGGCCAGCATCACCCACCCCATTTACGCTGGATTCGGGGAACCTTCCCTCCCGAGGAGCCTCACAGAGAGGCGACTCCCCCAAGCCGCTCCCGACCTGCCAAGCCCCAGATTTGCTGCCCCTCCTGCCCCAGGCGGGAGCCTCGCTGGGGTCCCATTTGGTCTGCTCCCGAAGACCTGGCGCCGTGGCGCCCGCACGCCCCGCAGCGGCGGCGGAGAGCGGCCCCCAGGACTAGCTGGGTCAGGCCCGTGGCGAGGGCGCCGTGTCCCGATTGCCTCGCGTTGTGCCCAGGGGCTGCTTCTTGAGCACAGGCGCGAGCCCAGCATACGGAGAGGCCGGGAACCCGAAAGCCCGCGCTGCAGGAAAAGAAGCTGTGCGCGCGGGGGTCGCCGAGGAGGAGGAGCGTTGGCAACCGGCTGGCTTGGGCACTGCCCGGCGGGCCGGTGCAGAACTTCCTCCTCTGGCCAGCATCCCACGTCCCCGGAGCCAAACCCCTCCCCTTGTACCAAGTGTCCTCCAGAGTATGGCCTGGCCTCGAGGTCACCTGGATGCTGGATCCGGGTCCCGGAGCCCAACTCCCACGCTCCCTCCCCGGCCCTGCGGGCCACGGGCTGAGTCGACTTGCCTTCTCTCGGGGATGCCCCCACTTCCCCTCCCCGCGCTACGGCCGTTGCTGGAGAGGTCGAGGCTTCTGGCCAAGTGTCTCCCACCTGGACATGTGCCTAGTGACGGCCGCCTCAGTCCTGTACGACGCATACAAGAAACTTTCATCTCAGTCTCTCTCTATTCTCCTCCCTCTCCCCTCTCTTTTTCTTCTCTTAATCCCGGGGTTTTATGGGTTGAGCATTAAGAAAACTCGCCTGCAATTTGGGATTAGATAAGTACTCTCATTGGCGGCGTGGGGGGGGTGGGGGAGACCGTGCTACTTGATACCTCCCAACTTCCCCGAGACCGTGCAGCATCTGGAACCCAGAGCGCAGGGCTCCCGCGTGGCGGGCCCTCGGGACCGCCTGAGCACATTCCAACGCGCACAACCGCCCTACCTCGCCCAGCCGGACCTCCGCCCCGCGCTGCAGCTGCAGGCATAACCGGGCGCCGAGAAAGCATGAGAGCAAGAGGTGGCGGGTCTAGGACAAGGCACGCACCCAGGCCCTGGAGGACTAAGCCACACACACAGCGCGCAGGCCTGGGCTGGAGCAGCGCATTGCTAGGGACACAGTCGCTGCCAAAGCGCACCCCAGGACGCCCGCATTCGCTTCCCCCAAAACTATTGTGCTCCAGCCCGCGCCTTTTCCCAGAACTGAAGGAGAGGGTGTATTTCGTTTCTTTCTGTAAACCTCTGCAACGTCTCCGAGGGCTCCGAGCCGCGGGCCTCGCGAGCTACTCCCTGCCGGGGCCTGCGCAAGCCTAAGGTGTGTCCCCGCCCGGGTCAGCGCTGCGCTCTGCGCAGTTTCTTTTCCAGTTAAAGCTTTTCTTTCTCATGTTTTTCCTTTTCTCTCGTTTCTTTTATTGTTTTCTCTCTCTCTCAGTCTTTCTCTTTTGTGAATGGGCTGCGGTGTCTTTGTTCTAGAGAGAAGCGCCCGTGTCGCTGACTTTTGTGAACCAGAGAAGGATCTTGTAAAACCTCCTTTTCTCCTTCGTACTCCCCCACTCCGACCCCTCCTCCTTGGCCCCTTTGATTAGATGTTCCCTCATCTTCCAAAAAAAAAAAATGTAATTTCGTTGGTCTGGCGGCCACTTTCTTTGAACATTAGCTCGCTTTCAGCTCCAACTTCAATTAGAAGGAGTTGATTTTGAGAGATCAACAAAAGAACCGACCAAAGCCTTATTAAAGGTCCTAAGAAGATCTCCCAGGTCCTTTGAGAAGCAGTTAAGGAAACAGTGTGCCCTCCATCATATTCTGTTACCGTATTTTATTCGGACTCCAAAGGAAAGTGTCGCTTGGGGGAGGGGGAAGCACTTTGATGAGCGGCGGCCGCGGCCCCTTTCCACTCAGCGGGCTCCCCCTTCTTTCTGCTCCTTGCGCAGCGCCCGGTCCTCTCTCGGTGCCCGACCCCCTCAATGCGCCCGGCGGCTCCCTGACTCTCTCTCACACCTACTCCTGTCCAAACTTCTCACTCCGCCTGTAGGGGTGGAGGGAAGGGGGATTAGGAAAAAGGGGTATGAATTCCTCGAAAGGCAGTAAAGTCGTGCCTAATATTCAGGAGGAGGTGCCATTTGAAAGAATTGCCTTGCTCAGGATTGGGGCGAAAAGACGTTTTTTGAGCTTTGAAAAGTCCACCAGGTGGACGTGTTTGAGAAGTTTGTTTGGCTGAGAAATGGGCTTTGCCAGTACGAACAATACGGGAAAATCGCTTCAGGGAGGCTCCTTCTGCGGCATGTGGGAAAGAAAATGAAGGCAGGGATCTGTGACCACCTTTTCCACCCGATTGTCCCTGGTAGAAGAATACTGGGAAAGAGACAGAGACGGAGTGTGAAAGAAAAAGTTTCCTATCAAAAATTTTCGATTCAGAAGTAGAGTGTGTGTGGAAGGGGAAGGGAACACTGGGAGGGGACACGACATTTCAGAAGAAGCGTTTAAGATTTGCAAACACCCTTCGTGGGGTTTGGGAACTTCAGGAAACGCCGAGGAGCAGGTAAATGGCGGGGCCTCTCCTGCGGGTGCTGTTCACGGGAGCGGGAGTCCTGGGGCGCCGAGGTGGGTTCTGCGCACCCGGCGCTGCGCCCGCGCTCGGCAGAGTAGCCTGTGCCGGCACGAGCTGCCCGCGGCGTCCGTCTGCAGGTGGCGGCGCAATGGAAGAAGACGCTGGGGCCCACAGCGCCGCGCGAGGGGCCGGGGGCTGGGGGCCCATTCTCCTCCAGCCCGCCTGAGTCCTCGCGCCCACAACCCGGCCGCTGAGTCGGGTGGCGCTCGGGAGAGCTAGAGAACCGGTTCTCCAGCACCTCGCCTCCTCTCTGCCACTCCCTCCGGGGCGCTGAAAGGGTGAGAGAAGGGCGGGGGCTCCAGGGCGGCCTGGGGACCGGCGTCCCCCTCCGCGGCTGGGGCTCCGGGTCTGTGCAAGTCTTCCTCGCCTGGCTGTGCGCGTAGTTTGCCAGCCAAGCCCGGGAGTTAGCGCGCGACCGGGGCGGGGCGGGCGTGCAGCGAGGGCGGGGTGCAGGGGGCGGGGGAGGGCGGGGGCGCGCGGAGGTAACCCCCGACTCGGGCTGCCATTGCCCGGCTCCCTGTCACTCAGCCCGCGCGGGGCCCAGGATTGGCAGCCTAGCCCCGTTACGCACTCACCTCGCGTTCACATACCCAGGGAGGGCAGTAGAAAGGTGATCAATCTTCATCAGGCTACATTTCCAATCACCTAAACAACCGGGCAAGACAAGCCACACCGACAAGGTAAATCGCTTGATTTATTTAGTTTGTAAAGTGCCTCTGCAGGACTTCCCCAGCCCCCACCGCCTCACGTTTTACCGGGAGTGCAGCGGCAACCGCGAGCTGCCTCCCAACTCTGCCCCTCTCACTCCACCCTCCCCCTTGAGGCCCCTTGGCACGATCCTGGGCAAGGTAGTGTCTCGGGAGCGTGTGGGGTTTTGCAAAGTGTCTGTGCAATAAAGTGAAACTTGGAGGGACACGCATAAAGCCAGTGGAAAGGAAGAGACGGGAGGAGGGAAGTTGGGAAAAGAAAGAAATCGGCGGTCCTAGACAACGCCAGCCCGGCGGATAATTCCTGCGGTTCTGTTTTGCAGGTTGACTGCCCGGCGGGTTCGTGAGGGCGCGAGGTAGATGGTGAGCAGCCCCAGAGCTGAGGGAGGTAAGGAGAAAGCCGCCGGGCCGCTCGGGACTCTGGTACGCGCCGGGTGCTCTTGCGTTCCTCTCCTCAGACGGGTCCCCACTTCCCGGGTCCCGGCACGTGGGCGGGGCTGGAGAGCGGCCTGGCTCCCCTACTGGTGCGCGGAGGACCCCAGGGCCCCGCTGCGGCCCCGCGCCCCCGCCTCCTCCGAAGTAACCGAGCTGAAGTGTTAAGTTTAAAGAAAGTCTTTGAAACTCACACTGCAGCCTAGCAGAGTCGCCGAGGCCCAAGAGCCCCGGCTGTTTCCTTTTCGTCCCCTTCTCTGCAGGCTGGATTCTCCCAGCCCAGGCCGTGCGTCCCGAAGGATAGGGGCGGGAGACTTCTTTAGCTCTCACGTCTCTCCCTGAACTCCTTAGCCCAGGTCCCAGGCCTGCGTTGACTTCCCGCTAAGAGGGGTGAAGAGACAGGTCCCCTGGGGCCCCAGTCCCACTCCCTCAGCACCACTTCCCGACCCCTGAGGGTAGCGCCTCAGGTTCGGGACAAGTAGGGAAGCGAGGCTTTGACCTTCCAGCCCAGGTCAGCGCGAGCGACCCTGAGGCCTACTTCTCCAGTCCGGATCCGGTCCTGGGGTCGCAGTTTCAGCTGGTAGGGTAGTCAGAGAGCGCACGGGACCTGCTGAACACAGGCCTCCTAAATCCTCGGGACCCTTTCGGCATCTGTTTGGGTCACCTTTCATTCCCCGCTGGGACCCCATTGTACGCAACGAGGACCCGGCAGAAAGAATGACGGGCTTGCGTTGGCGATGCGCCCCTAACCTGGGGCGGCCACTGAGAACCGCCACTGCTACAGCGGCCCCCTCGGCGTCTTCCGGCCGCCTCTGGGAGACCTCGGCCTGTAACTGCGGTTGAGGTGTGGTGGGATTACTAGTGAGCCAGTTTTCAGTGGCTGGACACAGAGAAATCAACTGGAGGGGTGGCTGTAGGCTCTAGGGCCGGGACCCAGCCCCGGAGACCGTTGAAGGAGGGTACTCTTCTAAGTGAGTAGTGCATCCTGGAGAGGCCCAGGTGCTGCTAGTGCCTCATCTTGGCTCTCTGGAATCTCTACCTTTCGTCCCACTTTCAAAAACATTTGAAACAAAACGAAACAGCCCTCATACTTTGGGCAGCCTGCCGCCCGGGCGCCGAGTGAACGTTTGCTGGTGCACTACGAGGCCGGCTCCCACCGAACCAGAATTTTGCCTAGACGTGGGACCTTGCACACTTCACGGTTCAGGGATGTGTTAAAAGCACATCCCTGCTTTTAACCTCTCCACACACTCCTAGCGACGCCCTACCAGTGTCTTTGGCTCCTTCCAAAACCGAAAAGAGGCGATAACGATTCAGAAAAGTTTGCTTTTCGAAGAAGCCTTGGCGCAGTTGGCCGCTCTGCGCAGTCCATAGCTTGTGTCCCCTCTCCATCTCGTGGCTCCTTGCCTTGGACAAGACCAGGAAGCCTAAATGGCTCCGAATGACTGTTTCCGTGTGTCTCGTATCTCCCTAGGCCGGGCCCCCAGAGGCAACCCAGCTTGAAGAACTGCGCGGTGGGAGTCCCGCATTGCTCCCGGCCCCCTGGATCCGTCGGGGCGCCTCCACCCGGCTGTTAGCATGATGTCTTACCTCAAACAACCCCCATACGGCATGAACGGGCTGGGCCTAGCCGGGCCCGCCATGGACCTCCTGCACCCTTCCGTGGGCTATCCGGGTGAGCACTAGTCCCCGCCCCCAGCCCCTGCAATTTTTTGGGGACCCCCAGCGTCTTTGGTTTGAGGACACGCTTTGTCACGGAGCAGGCCCAGAGAGCAGGTTGCCTAGGCTGCTTACGATGCAGGGCAGTTTCGGGTCGGTGAGGTGGGCCAGGGCACCGAAAACCCTCAACGTGCACCCTCCTGGGCCCGCCACACCGGACACCTGTCTCCTGTTGTGGTCCCACCGCCAGCATAGGTGACTTTTTTGGTGTGTGCATGTGTGAATATCTTCCTTTTCCCCCAACACTGAAGGAGGATTCTAGACACTCGCCATGCCTTGACAGGAAGAGCCGAGCTTCCCTTATGGGAAGTGACTGGCTGAACCTTTAAGAAAGGGAATTCTCTCTCCCTAATAAAATTGCCCTCAAAGAGCAGTCGACTGCACCAACTTTCGTACTGATGATGTGGATGGCTTGAGCCGAATTCTGCCTTTTTTTTACCTGCCACTCCTTCGCCCCCTTCTATTCCCTCGGAAAGTGTTTTCCACGTAGTGTTTCTGCTCACCCCTTCTCCACCCTCCAGCCACGGAGTGTGTTGGGTAGTGTGTGTGTGTGTGTGTGTGTGTGTGTGTGTGTGAGTGTGTGTGTGTGAGTGTGAAGGAAGACTGTATAATTTCTCTTCCTTTCTTAACCTCCGCGAGTCTGGGAAGGGGGCAGCCCTGGACCCCTGCTCTGAGTCGCACGCATGAACTTTCTCCCACCTGTGGCCTCTTAGGCTCGGCCTCCCGGGGGAGTTTCTTTTGCTCGAGCCCGGCTTTCTTTTGCAACGGCTCGGCTCAGGGCCTGCCAGGGGGCCTGTTTGCGTCCTCTAGCGCGGGTCCTCGTAGCCACCACTGACCCGAGGCGCCCCCGCGTGTCCCCTCAGCCACCCCGCGGAAGCAGCGGCGGGAGCGCACCACCTTCACGCGGTCGCAGCTGGACGTGCTCGAGGCGCTCTTCGCCAAGACTCGCTACCCTGACATCTTCATGCGCGAGGAGGTGGCGCTCAAGATCAACCTGCCAGAGTCCAGAGTCCAGGTGCGCGCGCCCGGCGATCCTGGGTCAGGGTAGGGGCGCTGGGGCTGCTGGGAGAGGGCCTGGGAAGGGTGGTCTCGTGTGGGGGCAGGCTTACAGACTGGGTAGCCCCTCCCGGACTTCCCCTAGCTCTGGGCCCAGGCTTGGAAGAGGCGGCAAAGTTAAAGGAAATAGTTTAGAGCCCTGGATTCAGCCCTTGGCCCCTGAGCACCTTCGGTATCGAAAGTCCTTTTTAGGATTGCGGGAGGACAAGCGAGCCTCCCGGAACATAAAGTGCCCTGAAGGCCTGATACTTGCCCCCTGCTTCTTCGGCCGCCCCAGGACTTGGCAGTTTCCTTCTGTGTACTGAATTCTGTCTCCGCCTTGGCCTTGCATCCCGGGGGATCCTGGAAATGGAAGAGTGGAGCTTGGCTGGAGCCTGGTGCCCTGTCTGGGAGTGTGCTTGGAGGGTCGCGACAGTTTGATTAGACGCTTCCTTTGCCTGGAGAGGATGCGGAACCCAAAACCCGCCAATCGGCTTTGCCGTTTCTGTTTTTGCGATGAAAGGGCCCCGAAAAATTGGATTATAACTCAGAACTTTCCTCAAGGGCCTTTTATCTCGCCTTCTTTTCCCGGAGGCTCGAGAAAGAAACGGGAATGCAATGCCAAGTACCAGGCCCTCCAAGAGGAGTGAGAACTTTATGACTGTCCTACTTGGTTCCCTACTTGGAGCCAAGAAGCCCAAAGAAATTCTGCCCAGGCTTCCTTCCCTAATCCGCCAAGTACTGCCTCTGTTCAGCGTGCGGGCCTTGCTCCTGCTCGCACCCAAATTCTGGCCCTGCCCCGCACTAGGCCTCGAGCGGCCAACTGGCTCCCGCCTCAGACTGTCCCTCACTCTGCGGCCTGCTGTGTGCCTCTCTGTTTCCTGAGCTCTAGTTATATTAGACAGGGCCTCCAAACATACACGGGGCTGCTGGGAAGCAGCCAACAGCAGTGGTTTAGAGATAGCTGAACTTCTGTCTGGACAGACACAAATGTTCCGCCCTAAGGCAGAGTTGCGCTGCGGGTGGAGAGGTGCAACATCCTTACTTTGCCAGAGGAAGGTCTTTGAGCAGAAGGATGGGGGAGGGTGGAGAAACTGGGAACGCTAGGGCTGGGTCTGGCCGTGCGGGAGTTGGGGAGGGGCGAAGGCCTCATGGGAGGGGGGGGGTATGGGGCGGGGGAGTATCAAGCTCTACTCGCCTCCAGACACTCTCTCCCCCACCCGGCCCGCTGTAGGTCTGGTTCAAGAACCGCCGTGCCAAATGCCGCCAGCAGCAGCAGAGTGGCAGCGGGACCAAGAGCCGCCCAGCCAAGAAGAAGTCGTCCCCGGTGCGGGAGAGCTCGGGCTCCGAAAGCAGCGGTCAGTTCACACCGCCTGCTGTGTCCAGCTCCGCCTCCTCCTCTAGCTCGGCTTCCAGCGCCTCCGCCAACCCCGCGGCGGCAGCGGCTGCGGGCCTGGGCGGGAACCCGGCGGTGGCAGTGCCGTCGTCGTTGAGTACGCCGGCTGCTTCATCCATCTGGAGTCCAGCCTCCATCTCGCCCGGCTCAGCGCCTGCGTCGGTGTCGGTGCCGGAGCCATTGGCCGCGCCTAGCAACGCATCGTGTATGCAGCGCTCGGTAGCTGCAGGCGCAGCCTCCGCGGCAGCTTCTTATCCCATGTCCTACGGCCAGGGAGGCAGCTACGGTCAGAGCTACCCCGCGCCCTCTTCTTCCTACTTCGGAGGCGTGGACTGCAGCTCATATCTAGCGCCCATGCACTCGCACCACCACCCGCACCAGCTAAGCCCTATGGCACCGTCCTCCATGGCCGGCCACCACCATCACCATCCGCACGCGCACCACCCATTGAGCCAGTCCTCAGGCCATCACCACCATCACCACCACCATCACCACCAGAGCTACGGCGGCTCGGGGCTCGCCTTCAACTCTGCCGATTGCTTGGATTACAAGGAGCCTGGAGCCGCCGCCGCTTCCTCTGCCTGGAAGCTCAACTTCAACTCGCCCGACTGCCTGGACTATAAGGACCAAGCCTCATGGCGGTTCCAGGTATTGTGAACCAGGAGTAAGAGAAGAAGAGAAACGCAACTACCTGCGCCCTCCGTGGTCCCCGTCCTTTTGCTGCTGCTGCTGCACCGCCCGCCTTTGCCTCAGCTTCTCCAGACCTGATTTTCATGTCCCCAGAAGATGCCCATTTCCTGCACTGCTGCCCTCATCTTTGTGTCACTTGCTTGGGGGAGGGTGTGCAAACCCGCCCACCCCTTGGATGAGGGGGACAGGTGCTGCGGCTTGGCCACAAATTCTATACGGGAGAGTTGTGTGCTCTCCTCAACCCCTAACGAACTCCTAAGTCACCCACTTCCAGTCTTTCTGGACAGTTGTTATGCACTTGCAGCCTTCGGAGACTCTTCACTCTCGGTGTTTGAGCCCTACACTTTTATTTATTCTTTCTGGACACTGGAGTCACTCACTAGGTGGCACGTCTGCCCATTGGAGTGCACCCACACTCTATTCCCAAACAACCACTAAGTGTGTCTCACGTGCAGACTGCCGCCCCTCCATCTGCCCTCGGCCCCTTTCCCCGCCTGCAGGCCGGAGCTTCCCGGCGTCTCCTCCTCCCGGCGGAAAGCGCTGGGGCAGGGCGGGAGAGGGAGGAGCGCGCCCCTAGCTTCTCACGCTCAGCCCCGCCCTGCGTAGAACTGGCTCAACCTTCCGCCTCAGCGGGAATGCTGTACATAGTCGGGTCCGTTCCGGGGACCACTTATACCTTTTAGTTGCTGTTGGTTGAACTGAGCATATCTCGTCTTAGCGCCCAGGAAATAGAACTTTAAGATATATACAGCACACACACACAAACACACACACATACTATAAAACAAAAGCAAAAATATTTTCCCTCTGTCTCCCAGCCTACGCCCTCAAACGATGGCGCTTTTACTTTTTTCAGTTGTTGCAAAGCAGTCCTGCCCTCTCACACCTTTTTTTTCTATGTATTTATTAAAGAGAACCGTTTGGTTCCAGGAACCTGGGCATAGAGAATCAGAGGGTCCGGGAGTGGAGGAAACAGCCAAGTCAGGGTACAGGGGAGGTGTCTAGGCTGGGCTTGGGCGCAGGACCGAGTCCTTCACCAGGTCCAAGCACAGGGTCGCAGTTCCGGTTTAGAGACCAAAAACAAAAGGAAAGAAAACAATAAATAAAAATACAGCATTATGGAAAAACAAACCCAGGCCCCAAACCTCAGTTCCCGTTTCTCTGTCAGCTTCTCTCTTTAAGCAACCCTGTTTTGTCTAGTGAGTTCTTAGTGCACCTTCATTCTCCTAAATCTGCGGACAGCCCGCGCCTGTGTATCAATTTTGCCTTTGGCCGTTTCATCCAGTAGGTGGGAAAGTAATTTGTAAATTTGATTTGTCCGATGTGAAGATCACAAATTACTTGTTGAAATGTAAGGCAGTCCCCTTCTCCCCCTTTATCTACATTATTTCCCTAAAATAAATGCAAATTAATGAACAGCTTGTCAGTGTGGCTCTTCTGATTCCAGCCCCGGGTCCTGGTCTGGGGGGGGGGGGCCTTAAGAGGGAAACTCCCGTGTTAATAACCCTCGCGTTGATGACCTGTATGAAGCTGGAGGCCAAAGGATAGGGTGGGAGGACTTGGCAAGAAGAGTGCCAGGAACGTTCTCTTAGGGAGTGTTCTCCCCTCGCGGTCAGCCCGGCCTCTTCCCCCAGGCATTTTGACCCCCGCATCCCCTCTCGCCATCCAGGACAGACAGGTGTCAGAACTGGATTCCCGAAGCAATTCCTTTCTCTTCAGAGGCAGCCTGGCACTGATTTCTTCACCCTAATTGCCTACACCAGAAAAAAGAGGGGGAGGGGAAGAGGGTCGGGAGGCGGGAAAGGATAGCTCTGTAGTGCTCTCAGAGCTGAGCCAAAAAGGAAAAGAAAACAAAACGACAAAAAAACCGATCCGTGTCCTGCATGTTTGCAGCAGACGACCTTCCTTTCAGCTGAGCTGTCCCGGGTGGCTTCACGGCGGCTGGGGGATCCGAGTCATTCCTTCCACGTGCTCAGCTGTCCCTCTAAAGCCTCAGCCCCCTGCCAGAAGCAGCCAAATTATCTTTGTATTGTGAAGTTTCTTTAAAACGCAAACACAAAATCTAGAAAAGTCGACCAGGACGCGTTTCACTTTGGCAGGGGAAGAAGGCTCCTGACTTGCAGCAGGGGGTCGTAAAGGAAGGTTCTACCTTCCCCCGAGGGAAGACGAGGATAGAGGTGGGATGCTCCCCCAGAAAACCCAGAGCCCGGAGCTGTACAGACTCTGGCCTGAAACCTCCTAGGTGTGAAGCCGAGAAGCTGCTCAACTTGTCCACGGACGGAAAGGAAATAAGGGAACAACGAAAAGTTTCCTGTGAAGTGACTAACACACCCTATTCTTTTTATTCCGTGCGAGACCTGAGACTACAACGTGAGGCCGGGTTTGGAGAACGACCCCTTCGCCGGGGTCCCGCGCCGAGCGAGACCTGAGAGGGACCGCTCAGCGGTGGCAGTCCCGGCTGTTGAAAAGCCTCCTCCGCCGCGTCCTCCCTCCCTTCCGACCCCGTAGGACCGGCCCCGGAGCCGCGCGCAGACCCTCTCCTACAAACCCCAACAGCCCCGACTCCGCCAAGGCCCGCTGGAGGGCGCAGCCGCGGCCCTATCGAGCCTGGCCCCGCGGCGCCTTCCCCAGACAGAGACCCCGAGCGCAGGGCCCGGCCGCGCCCGCGCTGGCTCCTCCTTAAATGCGGGGCCGAGGCCGACCTGAGTGGTGCTCCGTGGCCCCTCGGGTCAGCGGCCAGCACGTGCGGGGTAAAATGGGCCGGCGGCCGGAGCAAAGAGGCTTCCAACCCGGGCTGTAGGGCCTCCCGGGCGCTCTCCTCTGCCGACACTGTCGGTCCTGCGCCCGGGCCACCCTGGCTCACGCAGTAGCTGCCAGTGACTCTCGAGGCCCAGGTGCTGTGCTGCCTCCATCCCCAGCTCCCTGAGACCGGTTCTGTGGGGCCCAGCGGTCCTCCTGGCTGCTCAGTGGAATGAAACCGGGGGACCCGGCTTTGCACACGCTTGGACGACTGTGTGCCCTCCAGAGCAAGGTACACGAACCCTTGGTCCTCAGTTTTGTCGCATTTGTTATTTGGCCCCAGTGGGCCTGGGAGGGTCCAGGACTTAACACTTTGGCCTAGGCAGGTTAGTGGGTCGGTCAGATGAGTCTCCGTGGCCCGGCCACCTCGGGGCGTCAAAAGCTTCGGCGCCTGCGTACTTAGGCAGCTGGGGACTGGTGACCTCGCCGTAGTTCCCGCCCCGGGGATGAAACCTCGAGAACAGGCACGTGCTTCTCCAAGAGCGTCCCAGACTGTGTCGAGGCCCCGCGCGGCGCGGAGTGTAAACCAGGAGCGGGAAGGTCCTGGGGCACCTCGGGCCGCCAGCTCGCGGGAGCTGGGGGGAGCGGGGTAGGTTCGTGGCCGCGGCGGGGTCGGTCGGAGGTGGCCAGGCCGGGCAAGGTGAGGGCGGCCAAGCTGGCCGAGAGTTCCCCGGCGGCAGCGGCTTCGGGAGCGCGGAAGGTCCCTCCCCGCCCTGCCACCTGTTAACTGGCAGGTTCTGGGAGAACCGTCCTCAGCTCTTCTCCCAAGGGAAGAGGTTTGTTCCGATTGTGTTTTGGTGTTCGTGAAACAAGTGAAGTAATTAGAATTGAAGCAACTCAGGGAGATTTCGCAACTAAAGAACATTTAGCAGCGTTAAGACGTCAACAGTGTTCTCTTTCTTTGAGTGCTCAACGAAATATTCGTGTTTTCTACTCATGGCTTGTAATCTCTGCTCATACTCGAGGGACCAAAAAGTCTACCCCTGAGGGAACATGTATGAGGTGCTTTAGGGATAAAGGATAGGTCACGTTTGTGATTTTTTAAAATAAGTTTTTAAAAAATCTTAAAACCATCTGGAGGGCACCGCATTAATTTGCTGAAGCTCTGAAAGGATTCCGTGAAGTAACCTCATTCGTTGTGCTTTTCAGTTCTCTTCTATAGTAGTTATTGAGGGTTGATGGAGACAACATTTCTTTAAATTGTGAATTTTTTTTTTTGAGAAAAAATTCCTTACACCTGAGAGGAAAACCAGGTAAAAAGACTCCGAATGTCAGCAAATTCATGCCTGCTACATTACCAAGATTAAAAAAAAAAAAAAAATCCCTGAATGGTTTCATTGCTGGTGTCAAAAGAAAATTAGTAGTTTTTCATGTATTTTTGTTAAAAATATTTTGTTTCACAGAAAAATTTTGATTTTTTTCAGTTGTGAAAATAAGTGATAAGTTCACTACTGTGGCAGAATTAGTTAATGTTATTGATGTCGTTGAGCACTGACAGGCACTAAGGATTTCTTTAGAGATACAGAAATAAAATGTAGCTGATATATTAACTGTAATTAATGTATATCTTACTGGTAAAGAAAAACTTATATCATTAC
Source organism: Rhinolophus ferrumequinum (assembly GCF_004115265.2). Classification (NCBI taxonomy): domain Eukaryota; kingdom Metazoa; phylum Chordata; class Mammalia; order Chiroptera; family Rhinolophidae; genus Rhinolophus; species Rhinolophus ferrumequinum. The sequence goes on along the minus strand of NC_046296.1, from coordinate 26,498,005 downwards.
CCCTCACCACCAAAAAAAATCACTTGGCTTCTGTTGCAGAATTAATTTAAGAACAGCAACAAGATATCTTTATAAAATTCCTTAATCGAAACCGAACAAGTTCCCCAATTATTTTGTTTTCCGTATCTCCTTTCCCTTCCCCCATACATTTTAATGTCAGAAATGAGAATGAAAAAAGCTCATTAAGTTTAAGGAATATTTATATTCAACAATCCTATACTTAAAAACCACCAACTAGAAAATGAATACTAAATAATAACAATGCATTGCTTATTTGACAACAAAAAAACTTTTGACAAGAAAACTTCATTATTTTTAAGAGTCTGTTTAAATGTGTGGTGCCTGGAATATAGTTTTTTGAAAAAGAGAAGTTTTGGGGGGCTCTATTTATTTAGTGGTTGGTTCCTGAAAAAGCAGTTATGTCTCTTTCATTATCCTGTTGATATTTACTGATATCTGAAAAATATAATTGAAATTTTTTTGTGTGGGGCAAGAACTTACCATTTTGACCTAATGATTTTTTTAATCATGTTTTTAAAATGAGTTGGATTTTACTTAAAACACATTAGGTGAGTCTTTCAAAAGTTTTTAAAAATTAAAAATGTTACCCCAAAAACTTTCAGTAGTTTAGGTGAAATGGCAGTTACATAATATAGCCAAAGTTGAAACTGCTGTTAAATGTATCCATTTTTTTTTAAGGAATAAAATAGGAAGTACATTGTGTGCTCACAAGTAAAATGCATATCCTTCTAATTATGAAATTATACATCAACGTTTCTAGGACTATTACTTCAAAGATAAGGATATGTTTAAAAATATTTCAGCGTTCTTTCTAATCAAATAGGACTTAGGCTTGATTTAATCAAAGATGATCCATCAAAATTTAAACATTGAAAACCTATTGTGTTTCTAAAAGTTGAACCCTTCTCTCCCATTTGCATAATCTACTTGATGGCTAATAAAATCAAAGACAACATTCCATTACATTCCAAAGTTCATAAATACTTTGTTTTTCAAAAGTTATTCTTTATTGAACAACTTATGAAAACTATTTTAGAAGATCTTTTAAAGTGGATTGTAAAATTAGTATTAAGGAACTTGAATCTTTTTTTTTTAGGATTGAAGTGGAGTATAAATAAATCACAGCTAATTTTGACATTGGGAGTAAAATTAATTAAAATGTTGAAATAAATGGTTTCTGATTCAACAACTTGGTGTCGGAAGAGCTCATAAAATATTTTTAGGGCACTAATACTCTTATGTATGTTCTAAATGCTTATAAGATATACCGTCATCTGTCATAGATATTTAAATGCAGGAATCATATTTTCTTTTTAAATTTCATTAAAAATTTTTTATTGTGAAATAATACATACAAAAGAAAGTATAAAACAGATATATACAGTTTAAAGAGAAATGAAAATTACTAGGAATAACAAGATCTTAAATTCTTGGAAAAGTAGATTTGGAGTTGGTTACAATAAATTTAATGTTACATAAATTATGTCTATTAATGTTTTAGGGATTTGGTTAAATCCTTTAGAGTAGTGACTGTTAATATACGGACACCTTTTTTTTTTTGTGACAATTTTTATAAGAGTTTATTTGAGCCCAAACTTATAACAATTGCTGGGAAGCAAGATCTCAGGTGCTCTTAGGGACATTTTTTTTAAGGCAGAAAAGTAATTAAAATCATAGGATATAAAAGTTCCATAGGTCTTTGAAAATCATAGAATTTCTTTATTGATGGAAAAATTGTGCTTTATATTTATTTGTATTCTTAATGAAGGAGCACCAAAATAATCTTATTTCCCAAGCATGGATATTTGACTTCATCCAAAGCTGTAGCTTCAATTCTTGATTTTATTACTGGTGACTCTCAAATCCACATTTCTAGCTCAAGCCTCTCTAATGGACTTAATATACCTATACATCCACTGATAAGAGGCCACTGGATTTTAGCTCTTAGGAGGTTAATGATGTGATGTCTACGACTTGCTTCAAAATATGAAAGAGGAAGAGAGGGAATGGGTAGAGTATAGATGAAACAGTTTTAGCCATGAGTTGATAATTGTTGAAGCAGAGTGAGAATACATACGACTTCATTATACTATACTTTTGTATTTTTAAATATTTTGTAATAAAAAGTGAATAAAAAATACTAGTTTGCAGAAAGTAATTTTGCAGTATGTGGAGGAAATTGAGCTTTGGAGCTCATATGGTATTCACATATATTATTTTCTTTATCTGTTCTCAAGTCTGGTGAGGTTGGCTGGTGTGAGCCTCAGAGTAGTTTGGTTATTTACTTATGGTTACATAGTTGGTAGGTGGCAGAACTTGGTACTTAGTCTTCAAATTCTATGTTCTTTTGGCTATAAAAACGACCTAAAGTTTCAGTATATTAAACATTAATTTAAAAAACACCGTATCTCTTGAGAATTAGATCACTTGACATCAACAAAACATGCTTTATCTAAGTTCAAGTTGTAAAATTTGAGTTTTAGTAATTGAAAATTATTTCCTGGGACTACCTTTATGTTTCTGGACATTACTTCAATTTCATTTTTTATGAGTGTTCAAAAAGATATTAATGGAACGTTAAATGAGAAGACCAGGTTTTACTATCTTCCCTTTTAATTTCTTATTAATTTTAATTCCTTATTAATTATTAATTTCAAAGAAATTTTAAAATTCCTTACTGATTGGTTCATGTTTATGAGTGGTATTTTCTGTTCTTGGCTGAGCTATATTTGCTCCTTAGAATATTGCTTTGCTACATTATAGGAGTTCTAATCTAAGGAAAGTTGTGTAAACCAGATACAGAGTTGAGATTAGAGTAATAGTTCTGTATATGAGGCTCAATTTATTTGTAAATAGATTATTTGGAATCATTTTCTAACTATGTTAATTTGGGAACTTCTCTGTGAGTTTTGAAGTTTGTGGCTTAATTTTTTAAAATCTCAGTGATAGCAAATCCTTGTCTTTTTATCATATATTTTATTTTTTAGAGCTAAATCTGGAAATTAAAAAAAAATGGATTAACAAATTGGGTAATAGAGATCACATCACTCTATAGATATAGGATTTCTTTATTGAAAAGCAAAAAGCAGAACTCTTCTTTAAATTGTATCTTTATTTCTTCAGTTTTTAAAGACACTCTTTTTTTTTCTAAGGAGGGCACCGCTCACAGTGGCCCATGTGGCGAATGAACCAGCAACCTTGGTGTTATTAATAGCACCATCCTCTAACCAACTGAGCTAACTGGCCACCCCCAAAAACTCTTGATCTCATGCTTCTATTCCTGCTACTGACTTCTTCAGTCTTCCTCTTACCTGATGTAAAAAAAAAAATAAGGATTCTCTGTTCTTGTTAATTAATGTTTTGAGAAGAAAACATCTAGCATCTATTTTCTCCTGTATTTCCTCAGTAGAAGCATAAACTTTATCATATACTCAGGTCAGCATCTGATAATTCCTGCATGCCTTTTTATTTGTACATTTTGGAACTGAGATTCCACCCCCAACTCCGAGGTTGTAGTCCAGTCTATAAAATAGTTAAATCTTTTATCCCAAGAGACATTAGCAGTCAGTGGGGGTTCTAGTGTTGAGAGGAGCCTAAAAGATAGGACTAAGGTTTCCTGTATAGTGGGTCCTCAAATAATGTTCTATTCAGTGTTGTTTTGTTATAACGTTGATGAGATATTAACTCTTGTTTATATCAATTAGCCTGGGGTAACACTGGTTTCACTTAAAGTCACACAACCTATCAACCACCACATACTATACTCTCAGACCTTGGCACAGTGCCAGGCACAAGGTAGGTCTCAACAGTGCTTGTTGAGTGAATGAAAGAATGAAATCCAGTCATCAGCCTTGAAACAGATTTAAATGTAATTCATCTCAGATATGGACTTGTCTTTTTAATTTGTGGTAGTTAAAGTTAGTTTCGAGTGGATTCAGTAGCATATTTTCTTAGTTTCTTTTAATCATCCTTAGAATCAAGATGTTTTTGGTTGTTTTCCACTATTACACCTCTCGTTAAACGTAAGACATTTTCAAAATTTAGTTCATTAAAATTTTAAGTTATAAAATATAAAAAGTCTGACAATTAAGTTCTCAAACTTGTTGCAACAATATTGCTAACCTTTTTTGATATCAGAGGAATTATTCATTATGAATTTGTACCAACTGGACAGTTAACCAAGTTTACTATTTGGAAGTACTGAAAAGGCTGCATGAAAAAGTTAGACGACCTGAACTTTTTGCCAACAATTCATGGCTCTTGCATCACAACAATGCACCAGCTCCCACGGCACTGTCTGTGAGTGAGTTTTTAGCCAGTAAACAAATAACTGTATTGGAACACCCTCCCTACTCACCTGATCTGGTCCCCAGTGACTTCTTTCTTTACTTGAAGATAAAGGAAATATTGAAAGGAAGACATTTTGATGACATTCAGGACGTCAAGGGTAATACGATGACAGCTCTGATGACCATTCCAGAAAAGAGTTCCAAAGTTGCTTTGAAGGGAGTACTAGGCGCTGGCATCAGTGCATAGCTTCCCAAGGGGAGTACTTCGAAGGTGACTATAGTGATATTCAGCAATGAGGTATGTAGCACTTTTTCTAGGATAAGTTCGCGAACTTAATTGTCAGACCTCATATTTATAAATCCTTAAAACTTATATGTATGTTTTATCAAGTAATTATCAATACCATGTAATCACCACTACCGAGGTCAAGGAATGTAACTTTATTGCGACTGTAGAATTGCCTCACATACTTTGCCTGTTACAATCACTTCTGTCTCCACAGAGGTAACCACTTATCCTGTCATTTCTAGTAATTATTTTCTTGTATTTCTCTTTTAACTTAAACTTCTGTATATACATTTCTAAAACACATAGATTTTATATGAATAGAATTATGTTACATTATTTTTATAACTTGCTTTTTTCATTTAACATGTTTATAAGATTTATCTGTGTTATTGTGTATATCTGTAGCTTCTTCATTTTCATTGGTCTATGCTGTATAGTATTTCATTGTGTGGCTATACCATAATTTATTGATTTTTGTCTACCATTGATAGACATTTGGGATGTTTCCAGTTTGGGACAATTATAATGCTGTTGCTCTGAACATTCTTTTATGTGTATCCTGGTGCACATAAAGATGTACATCTTTAGAGTAGCCTTGGAATAAAATTTCCGAACCACAGGAAATTTTCAACTTAACTAGATATTGGCACAGTTTTCTGAATTGATTGTGTTAATTTATGTTCCCAAATAGTGTATGAGAATTTCAGTTGCTCTATATCTTTGCCAAAGATTAGTTTTGATAGACTTCTAAAATTTTGTCAGTTTTGGTGTGTAGTAATATCTCATTGTGGTTTTAGTTAGTATTTTCTTGATTACTGGTGAGATTGAGCCCCTATTCTTTCATTTGTTGTCTATTTGCTATCTTCTTTTGTGAAGTGCCTGTTCTTATGGTTCCTTCTTTTCCTAGTTGATTATCGACTTTTTCAGTTTGATTTGTAAGCGCTCTTTACAAATTCTGCATACTAGTTCTTTGTCAGTTATATGTGTTGCAGATATTTTTCCTACTTTGTGGTTTGTCCTTTCATTCTTTCTTGTAGTGCTTTAAATAGCTGAATTTGTTAATCTTTTCCTTCATGATTGGTGCTTTTTGTGTGTCTTGTTGAGGAAATCCTTACTTCATGCTCATGAAAATATTTTCCTATATTTCTTTTAAAAGGTTTGCCTTAAATGTTTATCATCTGACTTTTTTTGTAGTGTGTAGTATTCTTCTTTCTTGAAACTTCATCTGCTCACATGAGTGCAAATGTCACCTTTATGTTACTAATTCCAAAAATCTGTATTTTGGGTATTGACTATACTCCTTAGCTGAGATCCTTATTTCCAACAGCCTCCTGGATCTCTCTACTTGAATGTCTTGCAAATATCTGCAAATATCTTAGTTTAAGCTCATTTAAAAAAATCTGTATTGTTTTCTGTTAAGTCATATAAGCCAAATACATGGTGGAATCTTGGATTCTTCTTTCCTTACCTTCTCCAACCAAATAGGCATCATGTCCAAGTGATTCTACTTCTGAAATGCATGTCAAATCCATGAATTCCCTTCTCTCCAGTTCCACAATTACTGCTTAGAGTTCCACCAAGTCTGGTTCAATAGCCTCCTAATTGGTTTTCCTGCCTTTCTTCTATCCCCCTTCACTAGTCAGTCATTCACACGGCCACAGAGTTTTCTTTCTAAGACACAGATGGCATCTCTTTGCTGCTGTTATGGCTTTTCATTGCCTGCATTATAACACAAAGTTCAAATTACTTCACCTGGCTTCTACCATTACTCTGCAGGAATCCGTGTTTTAGCTTCACCAGGCTACGTTTTGTTTCCCAAAGAAGGTGTGGACTTTTATTGTGCCCTTTTTCATGTTGTTCTATGCTTGGAATAATCTTCCTTCCATTTCTGTTACCAGTGGGAACACTGGGAAAATCCTATTCCTTCTCCAACCATTCCTAGAAAGAAGTTGTCCTTCCTGCCTCGGGGCTTCCCATAGCACTTTGTTCATACCTTTATTGCGGTTCTTATCATATTGCTTTATATTTATTACTTTGTGTGTCTGTCTCCCGTGGTAGGCTATGAGGTTTTTGAAGACAGAATATGTTTGATTAATCTTTTTAGTCTTAGAATCTAGCAGTGCCTGGCACAAAATAGTATTCAATAAATACTTACATTAAAGAATTGTGCTAACCTTAAAAGAGAAAATAGAAATGTGTGCATTGACTTCAAAGTTGTGAGGTGGGAAAAATGTTGATGCAAGAGTACAATGGACTGTTTTATGTGAGTGGGTTCTAGCTGAAGAGATTAGAACATGCTACTCTGGCCCAATGCTAGCTGCAGGGACAAAAATAATCTTAAGTGAACAAATAAAATTGACGGAATTCTCATTTTTAAAAGGGTAATTTATGTTTCAAACAGACTTAGAATACAAAATTAAATAAAATTAGTTTCAAAAAAGTAAAAAATTCACAATACTGTTGAAGAAATGTGTCTTTTTCAGAGAACACTTAATAAGCATAGTCTATCCTATTATTGTAATACCATGAATATATCTTTGTTTTGACAATGCTTGCTAACTTTTACTCTGGAAGGTGCTGTAAATCAGGTACTTCTTAAGTTTAATCAGAACAGTGATAGGTTAACCGTTCTTGCATGTGCTAATTCTGCAGACTCCATAAAAAATAAAACTTCTGATGACTAGAGCCCAAATATTTACTTAAGATTCACACAGCATACACAACACAATTGAATTGTGGCTAGACGGTTTTTCACAGTTCATCTAGAGAAAGCAGGGTTAGTGTTCAATAACGTATTTTTCTTTTTTCATGTTAACGTAACTGATTCATTGTATGCACAAGAGTAATCGAAATACAAAATGTTCTTAGTAATAAAATTTTAAGAGCAAATTGAATTTTTTTTCATTAAAATGTTATACATTGTTTATATCTGGAGTTCTTTTTTTTAAGGAGGGCCCCTGTGGGGATCGAACTGGCAGCCTTGGTGTTATTAGCACCATGCTCTAACCAACTGAGCCAACCGGCCACCCCCTATATGTGGAATTCTGATTGGAATAAATCTTTCAAGGAGCTTGAAAAAGTTTCTCTATGTCTGCTGATAAGTTATCTTCTGATAATGAATTTATAGATTTTTAAATAGATTTGCCCCTAATCATAAAAGCAACTTCCACATAAACACGGTCAGTTGAATATATGTGTTTATTTTCATTCCTTTCTGAAAACATACTAAAATGAAAATCAAGGAATAAAGAAAGGCATAAACTCCAAAATGACAAAGAGAATATGAAAGGAGATGTCAACAGAATTTCGGAAGCTGGGACATCGGTAGATGAATGGTAACTAACTTAGCAAAGAAAGCTGAACCCTCGGTCTCTGCAGTTGCTTTCCACCTGCCATACCTGCTTAGCAGCAATAGCAGATATCAGCCAATGGCTGTGCAAATACTGATGGTTTCCAGGCAAGTGGCCAGCATGAGCTTAGTAAGGAACCAAAGCTCTGTCCAGGATGTTCTGATTGCAATACATGTGTCTTGATTCTTTGAGCCTGGGAGTAACTGAACATTCATAGATGAATTATGCTATGTAAGAATGTATCGTGGATGATTACAGAAATAGGATGATGATATCTAAGGAAGAACCTCAGTGGCTCTTTTAATTCAACAAGGGTATCATAAATCTAGATACTATGCAATCATACTACCCAGAGCTATACTGTCCAGTACAGTAACCCCTAGCCACATGTGGCTTTTGAGCTCTTGAAATGGCTAGTCTGAATGGAGATACAATGCAAGTATAAAATTCACCCGGGAATTCAAAGACTTAGTATGAAAAATGTAAAATAGCTCATTAATAATTTTTATATTACTTGCCCATTGAAATACTTTGTATATATTGTGTTAAACCAAATATGTTATTAAAAACATTTCACCTGTTTTTTTTTACTTTCCTAATGTGGATGCTAGACGATTTTAAATTATGTATGTGGATCTTACTAGTTTTCTTTCATGCAGCTCTGAATAGAGGTATTGATTCCTAGGGGTGACTGGTGCGGTTTCCTGGTCTGTCTCTTACAGGGGCTGTTTAAAAAGAAGGTCCTCCATCTAACTTATTTCACTCAGCATAATACCCTCTAGGTCCATTCATGTTGTTGCAAATGGCAAGATTTCATTCTTTTTTATTGCTGAGTAATATTCCTGTGTGTGTGTGTGTGTGTGTGTGTGTGTGTGCGTGTGTGTGTGTGTACATACATATATACCATGTCTTTATCCATTCACCTATTGATGGTCACTTAGGTTGCTTCCATATCTTGGCTATTGTAAAAAATGCTTCAGTGGACATAGGGATGCATATATATATCTTTTTGAATTAGTGTTTTGGATTTCTTCGGATAAATACCAAGAAGTGGTATTGCTGGGTTGTATGGTAGTTCTATTTTTTTGAGGAATCACCATACTGTTTTCCATAGAATCTAAAAAAACAAAACAAATGAACAAACAAAAAGATTCATAGAAACAGATCAAACGGATGGTTGCTAGAGGGAAGAGGAGGTAGAAAGATGGGTGAAAAAGATGAAGAGGAATATATTCAATAATAGTGTGATTACTTTGCATGGTGACAGATGATTATTCGACTTAGTGCAGTGATCACATCATCAGGTATATAAGTGTCAAGTCATCATATTGTACACCTGAAACTGATATAATATCATATACCAACTATACTTAAATAAAAAAAGTTCTCTAGTATGTCAGTTATACCCCAATCAATCAATCAATCAATACATTTAATGAAAGATACTTTAAATCGAGACTTCCTCCAAACTGTGCAGCACCTCTCAGTAGCATCTAAAGTACTCCACTATATACCTTTGATGAACTATAAAATTAGTGATGCTGTGAGTCTGTTTATTGAATAAAAGGGAATAGTCTAAAGTTATCAATAGACATCTTGTTAAAATTTGAAATTTTTTGTTATCCATCCATCATTATGCCTCTTCAGCATTTTATGAATTGTAAAACTTTCTGTACCTGATTGCTGAAAGCTGTAAGAGGAAAACCACACAGTTTAGCCAACTGAGACTACCAAAGAGTCTTGGTTACCAACCTGGCCTTGGGTTCTCAGTTTTCTACCAATACTTCTGTGTTTCTTGATCATCTCTTTAACCTAGTCTCGATAGTGACCATTTGAAGCCAATTTCATTGTTCTCAAACCTCCTGTCTTTGTTCTCAGCAGATGACCTTACTTCCTACTTCATTGAGAAAATACTGTAGAAGGTATCAGAGAAGAATGCTCTTGACTTTCAACCACATGTACTATATGTGTGTGTATGTGTGTGTGTGTGTGTGTGTACATATACAGAGAATGCCAAAAAAATGTATACACATTTTAAGAAAGGAAAACTGTATTAAAATTGTAATAATATACACCGATAACAAAAAATGAATACAAGTCACATTTGACTTCTGCAATTACAAGAGATGCTCAAAGTGGTTGCCATCAGTGTCCAGACACTTCTGATTATGGCAAACTACTGTTTGAGCAAGGCTGACCAAAGTGTCCACTTGTATACATTTTTTATGACATCCCCAGTATACGAGTTTGACAATTAAGTTTGCGAACTCATCCTAGAAAAAGTGCTACAAACGTCATTGCTGAATATCACTATGGTCACCTTCAAAGTACTCCCCTTGGGAAGCTATGCACCTAGTCCATCCTTCAAAGTAATTTTGGAACTCTTTTTCTGGAATGGCCATCAGAGCTATTGTTGTATTACCCTTGATGTCCTGAATGACATCAAAATGTTTTTCTTTCAATATTTACTTTATCTTCAGGTAAAGAAAGAAGTTATTGGGGGACAGATCAGGTGAGTAGGGAGGGTGTTCCAATACAATTATTTGTTTACTGGCTAAAAACTCCCTCACAGACAGTGCCGTGGGAGCTGGTGCGTTGTTGTGATGCAAGAGCCATAAATTGTTGGCCAAAAGTTCAGGTCGTCTAACTTTTTCACACAGCCTTTTCAGCATTTCCAAATAGTAAACTTGGTTAACTGTTTGTCCAATTGGTACAAATTCATAATGAATAATCCCTCTGATATCCAAAAAGGTTAGCAATATCATTGCAACAAGTTCGCGAACTTAATTGTCAGACTTTGTATGTCTACATATACTTTACATGTCTATATGTGTGTTTGTATTCTAACCTGCACTCACAGCCATTCTTTTATTCCTGTCCAGTTGTAGGCATGGTGATTCTTTTCTATCTGAGGATAAATCTGTTTTTGTGTTCTGTATCTTATCCCCTTCTGCTTCCTTAGGGACCATCCTTTTGGCCTCTTCAGTTTCTTTCTCCTTCCCTGTTGGCATCCTCCCAACAGTACTCAAACATGCTCTAATCTCTGCCATCTTAAAAAAAATCTCCTTTTGACTTGTCCTCTTTTTTTTAAAAAAAAGATTTTATTGGAGAAGGGGAACAGGACTTTATTGGGGGAACAGTGTGTACTTCCAGGACTTTTGCCAAGTCAAGTTGTTGTCATTTTTTTTTTTTGCCTTTTTTTTTAAATTATTTTTTTAATTTATTGGGGTGACAATTGTTAGTAAAATTACATAGATTTCAGGTGTACAATTCTGTATCACATCATCTATAAATTACATTATGTGTTCACCACCCAGAGTCAGTTCTCCTTCCATCACCATATATTTGATCCCCCTTACCCTCATCTCCCACCCCCCAACCCCCTTACCCTCTGGTAACCACTAAATTACGTTCCCCAGATTAATTTTCAAACCCCGTGGCCATATTGTGGTTACTGATTGTTTTCTAATCCCCTCACCCTCCCCCTTACCTCCCCCGCCCATCTAGCAACCCTCAGTTTTTCCTCTTTGTGTCCAAAACTGTTTCTGATTAGTTCATTCACTTATTCTTTTCTTTAGATTCCGCATATAAGTGAGATCATATGGTACTTATCTTTCTCTGTCTGACTTATTTCACTTCACATAATGTTCTCTAGGTCCATCCATGTTGTTACAAATGGTAAGATTTCTTTCTTCTTTATGGCTGCGTAATACTCCATTGTATAAATGTACCACAGTTTCTTAATCCAGTCATCTACCGATGGGCATTTCGGTTGTTTCCATGTCTTAGCTATTGTGTATAGTGCTGCAATAAACATAGGAGTGCATAAAGACCTTTGAATTGGAGTTTTGGATTTCTCCGGATAGATACCTAGGAGTGGAATTACTGGATCATAGGGTAGTTCCATTTTCAGATTTTTGAGATACCTCCATACTGTTTTCCATAGTGGCTGCACCAATCTGCAATCCCACCAACAGTGCACAAGCATTCCCTTTTCTTCACATCCGCGCCAGCACTTGTTGTTTGTTGATTTATTGATGATAGCCATTTTGACTGGGGTGAGGTGGTATCTCATTGTGGTTTTTATTTGCATTTCTCTGATGGTTAGTGAGGTTGAGCATTTCTTCATATGTCTGTTTGCCATCTGTATGTCCTTTTTAGAAAAATGTCTCTTCAAGTCCTCTGCCCATTTTTTAATTGGGTCGTTTGTTTTTTTGGAGTTGAGTTGAGTGAGTTTTTCATAGATTTGTGATATTAATCCCTTATCAGATATATCATTGGCAAATATCTTTTCCCATTCAGTAGGATCCCTTTTTGTTTTATTGATGGTTTCCTTTGCTGTGAAAAAACTTTTTAGTTTGATATAATCCCACGTTTATTTTTTCTCTTACTTCCCTCGCGCAAGGGGATATATCAGTAAAAATCTTACTCCGGGTAATGTCTGTGAAGTTTCTTCCTATATTTTCTTCCAGGTATTTTATGGTTTCAGATCTTACATTTAAGTCTTTAAGCCATTTTGAATTTATTTTTGTATATGGTGTAAGGAGGTTGTCCAGCTTCATTTTTTTGCATGTGTCTGTCCAGGTTTCCCAGCACCATTTATTGAATAGACTGTCTTTACCCCATCGTACATTCTTGCTTCCATTGTCTTGATTAAATGCCCATATAGGCATGGATTTATTTCTGGACTCTCTATTCTGTTCCATTGATCTATGTGTCTGTTTTTATGCCAGTACCATGCTGTTTTGATTGTAGTATAATTTGAAGTCAGGTATTGTTATACCTCCCACTTTGTTCTTATTTCTCAAGATTGCTGAGGCTATACGGGGTCTTTTATGGTCCCATATAAATTTTAGGATTATATGTTCTATTTCTGTGAAAAACGTCGTTGGTAGTTTGATAGGAATTGCGTTGAATATGTATATTGCCTTAGGCAGTATGGACATTTTAACTATATTAATTCTTCTTATCCATGAACATGATATGTGTTTCCATCTATTTATATCTTCTTTCATTCCTTTCTTCAGTGTCTTATAATTTTCTGAGTACAGATCTTTTACTTCTTTGGTTAAATTTATTCCCAGGTATTTTATAGTCTTTGGAGCAATTGTAAATGGGATTGTTTTTTTAATTTCTCCTTCTGATGTTTTATTATTGGTATATACAAATGCAACTGATTTCTGAATATTAATTTTGTATCCTGCTACTTTACTAAACTCATCTATCAGCTCTAATAGCTTCTTGGTGGAGTCTTTAGGGTTCTCTATATATAGTATCATATCATCTGCATATAATGATAATTTTACTTCCTCCTTACCAATTTGGATGCCTTTTATTTCTTTTTCTTGTCTGATTGCTGTGGCTAGAACTTCCAGCACTATGTTGAATAGAAGCGGAGATAGTGGGCAACCTTGCCTTGTTCCTGATCTTAGGGGGAATGATTTTAGCTTTTCCCCATTGAGTATGATGTTAGCTGTGGGTTTGTCATATATGGCCTTTATTATGTTGAGATATGATCCCTCTATTCCCACTTTCTTAAGGGTTTTTATCATAAATGGCTGTTGGATTTTATCAAATGCTTTTTCTGCATCTATTGATATGATCATGTGATTTTTATTTTTCATTTTGTTAATGTGGTGTATCACATTAATTGATTTGCGGATGTTGAACCACCCTTGCATACCAGGGATGAATCCCACTTGATCATGGTGTATGATCTTTTTAATGTATTGCTGAATTCTGTTTGCTAATATTTTGTTGAGGATTTTTGCATCTATGTTCATTAGAGATATCGGCCTGTAGTTTTCTTTTTTTGTGGTGTCTTTGTCTGATTTTGGGATCAGGGTGATAGTGGCTTCGTAAAAAGTGTTTAGGAGTCTTCCCTCCTTCTGGATTTTTTGGAAGAGCTTAAGGAGAATAGGTGATAATTCTTTTTTGAACGTTTTGTAAAATTCACCTGTAAAGCCATCTGGTCCAGGGCTTTTGTTTGTTGGGAGATTGTTGATTACTGATTCAATTTCCGTGGTGGTAATCAGTCTATTCAGGTTTTCTGTTTCTTCCTGAGTTAGCCTTGGAAGGTTGTGCGCCTCTAGAAAATTGTCCATTTCTTCCAGATTGTCAAATTTGTTGGCATAGAATTGCTCATAGTAACTTCTTAAAACTTCTTGTATTTCTGCGGTGTCCATTGTCACTTCTCCTCTTTCATTTCTGATTTTATTAATTTGGGTCCTCTCTCTCTTTTTTTTAATGAGTCTGGCTAAAGGTTTGTCAACTTTGTTTATCTTCTCTAAGAACCAACTCTTGGATTCATTGATCTTTTGTATTGTTTTTCTGGTTTCTATTTCATTTATTTCGCTCTGATCTTTACTATCTCCTTCCTTGTGCTCCCTTTGGGCTTATTTTGCTGTTGTTTTTCCAGATCCCTTAAGTGTGAAGATAAACTGTTGATTAGTGATGTTTCTTGTTTCTTTAGGTAGGCCTGCAAAGCTATGAATTTGCCTCTTAGGACTGCTTTCGTGGCATCCCATAGATTTTGGGTCGTCGTGCTTTCATTTTCGTTTGTCTCGAGATATCTTTTGATTTCTTCCTTGATCTCCTGCTTGACCCATTCATTAGTAATAAGTTATTCAGCCTCCATGAATTGGTGTGTCTTCCAGTTTTTTTCCTGTAGTTCATTTCTAATTTCATAGCATTGTGATCAGAGAAGACAATTGGTATGATTTCAATTTTCTTAAATTTATCAAGACTTGTTTTGTGGCCTAACATATGGTCTATCTTGGAAAATGTTCCATGTGCGCTTGAGAAAAACGTGTATTTTGCAGCATTGGGGTGAAATGTTCTGAAAATATTGATTAAATCCAAGTGGTCCAATGTATCATTTAAGGCTGTTGTTTCTATATTGATTTTCTGTCTGGAAGACCTGTCCCTTGTTGTCAGAGTTGTGTTGAAGTCCCCTACTCTGATAGTGTTACTGTTGATCTCTGTCTTTATGTCAGTCAGTACCTGTTTTATATATTTAGGTGCTCCTATGTTGGGTGCATAGATGTTTACTAGGGTTATGTCCTCTTGTCGGATCGATCCCTTTATTATTATATAGTGCCTATCTTTATCTTTTAATATGTTCTTCATTTTAAAGTCTATTTTGTCAGATATAAGTATTGCAACTCCAGCTTTTTTCTCATTTCCATTTGCATGAAATATCTTACTCCAACTCTTCACTTTCAGCCTGTGTGTGTCTTTTGTTCTGAGGTGAGTCTCTTGTATACAGCATATACAAGGGTCTTGCTTTCTTATCCAGTCAGCCACCCTAAGTCTCTTGATTGGAGCATTTAATCCATTTACATTTAAAGTGATTATTGATAGGTACATAGTTATTGCCATTTTTAAATTTGTAGTTAGGTTGTTTTGATCTTTCTTCTATTTACAGAAGTCCTTTTAGTATTTCTTGCAATGCTGGCTTGGTGATAATAAATTCCTTTAGCTTATTTTTTTCTGGAAAGCTCTTTATCTCTCCATCAACTTTAAATGATAGCCTTGCTGGATAAAGCAATCTAGGTTGTAGGCCTTTGTTTTCCATCACTTTGAGTATCTCCTGCCACTCCCTCCTGGCCTTCAGTGTTTCTGTAGAAAAATCATTTGATAGTCTTATGGGAGTTCCCTTGCATGTAACCCTCTGTCTTTCTCTTGCTGCTTTTAGGATTCTCTCTTTGTCTTTAAGCTTTGCCATTTTAACTATAATGTGTCTTGGTGTGGACCTGTTTGGGTTTATCCTGGTTGGAACTCTCTGCACTTCCTGGGCTTGTATGTTGGTTTCCTTCATCAGGTTGGGGAAGTTTTCAGACATTATTACTTCAAATATGTTCTCAATCCCTTGCTTACTCTCTTCACCTTCTGGTATTCCTATGATGTGCATGTTGTTGCGCTTGATGTTATCCCAGAGGTCTCTTAAGCCATACTCATTGTTTTTTATTCTTTTTTCTTTCTGTTGTTCCGTTTGGGTGATCTCTGCTACCTTGTCTTCTAAGTCGCTGATTCGATCCTCTGCTTCATCTAACCTGCTTCAAGTGAGTTCTTAATTTCGGTAATTGTGTTCTTTAGTTCTAACTGGTTGTTCGTTATGATTTCTACATCCTTCTTTATGTCTTCTCTAAGCTCCTTAAACATTCTTATCACCAGTGTTCTGAACTCTGTCTCTGAAAGGTTGGTTACCTCTGCTTCATTTGGTTCCAGTTGTGGAGGTTTCTTCTGTTCTTTTATTTGGGACGTGTATCTTTGTTTCCCCATTCTGGCTGACTCTCTGTGTTTGCTTTGATGTACTAGGTAAATCCCCTAGAGTTCTTAGTTCTTGCTAGGTTATCTTATATAGTATGTGTCCTTTATATTTGACTTGCACTACGTTGTTCTTCTCCTCTGCGTGTGCTCCAAAGGTGACTCTTGTGTTGTGTATATTGTCCTGTTCAAGAAGATCTTTAATTGCTTTTTGCTTGTGAGTAGGTGGGGTTAACTCCTAGGCTGACTCGTTGTGAGACTTGGCTCTGCCCACCGCAGGGCGTTCTGCTGCGTGAGGGTTGACCACTTAAATGTGGTTTGGCCTTTATGGGCTCTAGTGCCTGCAGAGAATTCCCTCTGGGTGTATGACTTGTAGGTCAAACCCAGTAGTACTCTGCTTTGGTCTGGAGTTGGCCTCTGGATATGTGGAATCTTGTGCCTCTTAAGCTGGGCCCTGGTAGGGAAGTTTCAGAACAAAGCAAATCACCAAACACAACAGCAACAACAACAACAAAGAAAAAAATCAAATATATTCACATGTAAAAACACCCGATAACCCCCACACGACACAGGCAAAGATATCAAAGATATAAAGACAAAGCAAAACAAAACAAAACAAAAAACAGTGCCAGTCTTGGCTTAAGCCCACCAAGTAATGTCCAGGTTGTCCTCTGCTGTACCAAAGAGCCCCCTGCTAATTGCGCAGGCAGAGCCGGTCACCTGGTGCCTAGAGTGACTTTGGGACTGTAGATTTAAATGCGTGGGCCTGAGGGGTCTGGATGATAGTTTTTACAATGTCAGTGCAGTTTCTGCCCTTGCCTGCACATATGCACACTGAGAGTAGCACCACCAGCCCCGTGTCCAGTACTCCTGAGTCTTAGGGCACTTCTTCAGTGTGTGTGTGTATGTGGGGGGGTGCGGGCAGGAGATTTCTGAGCTGCTGAAAGCCCAGAGCTGCGTCTGCCTTACTGCTGATCCCTGGGAGTGTCTCTGCAGTTGCACTTGCCCCGCCCTAGGCAAGCCAGAAAGGGTGGGGGCTGGGGATGGAGGGGTCTTCTCTCTCCCAGCCCAGCCGTGTGTCACACTCTTCCCGCAGGCCAGAAAAGGTGGTGGCTGGGGGTGGAGGAGTCTCTTCTCTCCTAGCCCAGCCAAAATCACACTCTTCCCGGCCTCTTCCCTGGGTCAGAGCTGCCTGTCAGTCTTCCCAGAGCCTTAGCACTACTACGGCTCCTCTGTAATCTGACACTACTCCTCAGTTCAGGGGCCAGTTTAAGTCTCTGGAAGGGCGGGGGTAGGATTGGAAAAGCGGGGGGGGGGGGGGGGGGGGGCCCAGGTATGGAGTCTGTGTTCTTTGTCCGCCCCAGGGCCCACTAGCCGCCCTCCGGCGGGAGAAATCAGCCGTGGGACACAGGGAAAGAGCCCACCTCCTGGTCTCTGTGCTCTCCGTTCCGCCCTGGGATCCCGTGCGTGCCTGGAACTGCGGGTGCCACCGCGGTTTTCGCCGCTGCCACCGCCGCTGCCGGCAGAGACCCCGCCGCGGGACCGCACGTTTTTACTCCGCTCCCTTCCTTCCTTCCCCTGCTTGCCCAATTAGCGCACCTTCAAGTAATCCTTCCACGAGTCTCTTAGCTGTTCTGTGTGATGAGCAAAGAGTTCTTTGATGAGTTATAGGTCCCATTTGTAATAAGATCCGGAGGAGAACTCAGAAAGTGCGCCCCGCTGCCGCCATTCCTATGACGTCATTCCAAGTTGTTGTCCTTTTAATCTTAGTAGTGGAGGGCGCAGCTCAGTTCCAGGTCCGGTTGCCGTTGTTAGTTGCAGGGGGCGCTGCCCACCATCCCTTGAGAGAGTCAAGGAGTCGAACTGCAACCTTGTGGTTGAGAGCCTGTGCTCCAACCAACTGAGCCATCTGGCCACCCGGGAGCTGAGCGGTAGCTCATTGACTTCATTCTCGTTGCAAAGGGCACAGCTGCTGGCCCATGTGGGAATCGAACCAGCAGCATTGTTGCCCAGAGCTCACGCTCTAACCAACTGAGCCACCCGTCCGCCCTTTGACGTGTCCTCTTATACCTACCACTAGGTCTTCCTCTGTTTAATAACTGAGCTTCTTAAAAAATTGTCTATTCATTATTTCTACATTCTCACCTCTGCTTACTTTTTAAAAAAATGATAATGTCAAGTTTAGTCTGCCAAATATACTAGTTGGATTTGTGGAGCATGTTTTGCCTTGGCTCTGCACAGTAAACAGATTTCTTGAAATGATCGATGGGTAGAGGTAAGAATGGGCCCTGGCCAGAAGGGTGGGACTGGAGCAGGGAAGGGCAGAGGGGAGGCTTCAGATGGAGGGGACTGGCCATCTGAATGATGATGAGCCATGACCCTTCAGGGACCAAGGGGCACAGGCTCCCAGGTGACAGCCTCTCTGAGTGAGCACCCAGGCAACACGGATGGGCTGGTTCTCGCAAACTTGCCAACAGCTGCCCACAGCAGAATTGTCCCCTACTGTGCAATCTATTGGACAAGCTCTTCTTACCCCACCTCCCAGGCACCTCCAACAAGGGTTCTGAATTCTCAAAACAGCAAAAACACTCAAATGGTTATATATGATATGCTGTCCTGCATCTTTCTGTCTCAAAGATAGCAGCTGCCCCCACCCCGCCCCGCCATCCTACATCCCCCCCAAACGATTTTTGTGTCAAGATGAAGAGGAGGCCCGAGGCTGTCTTGAGTGGCTGCTGCAGCTGCGCCAGGGCACAGAGTGGGAGAGACATGGCAGCCACCCTGGCCTCATGGCCCAATTCTCTGGTATCTCCTCCCTCAGTCCATGCTACTTATCCAGGGAGAGCAACTGCATTCGTTTTCCTGGTAAAGTCGCGTCATCTTTTACTTTCCTTTCTGCTTTCTGTTTGGCAGCCTCCTCCTTCTACTACGGATGATTGCCAGGTGGGCAAGATCAACCATGGCTTGCGCTGTCTTCCCAGCTAAATGCATTTTCATGTAACCATCTTTTGCTTTCTGCTTCTCGAATTCTTCTCGTTCTCTCCTTGAGAGTTCCTTTGACCCATCCAGGTCCAGTCATGTGAGGTTTTTGGTTGTCTGTGCCACCTGGTTGAGGTTCTCGATGTTGACAAGCCCTTCCACACCCTTGCACTTTTGCTGGTAGTCTTCTTCATCTTCACTCTCATCTGAGTCTAGTGATTTCTTCTCCTTTTTGGTGTCCCCTGCAGCCCCATCTCCACCTTCTTCTCCTTGTTCCTCTTCTTCCCGGGCCTTCTGCCTTTCAGCCTGGAGCTGTGCATTGATCTCCTCTGGGCTCTTGTACTGCCAGCACCACGTTTTGGCCTCCCTTTCTTCCTCCTTTAGGCACCGGGGCTGCCTTCATTCACTTTTTAATTCACTGCAATGAAGCTTCCACCCTGCTTTTGCCAAAGTCACTAGTAACTTACATGTTTATGATCCAAAGGGACAATTTTTAGTCTTAATCATAGTTAATTGCTCTATAATATTTGATACTAGTAGTCATTTTCTCTTCTATGAAAAATATTTTTCCTTAGTTTTTATGATACTCTATTCTTATGGTTTTCATTCTCCCTTCTTCTTAGTCTCCTTTGTGACTCCCTGTTTTCTGCTGTATTAAATATTGGTGTTTCTCAAGGCTTCCAACCTGTGCTGTCTACAAATTAACACCCTCACTTAAACATCTCTGCTGTGAGCACTGGGTTCAGTCGTATAACATACTGATCCCTTAGGCAGGACCGTGGGCTGTAGGGGGTGCGCCTGCAGCCCAGATTCTTCCCTCTCTCATGAATACATTAAGCTCCAGGACTGAAGCGAGCTCCAGTCTGTGTTCTGTGGCCCTCTGTCCGCATCTCTGCACTTCCCTTTTCTCTCCTCCCCTGCTCCCCCGACTTGCCCACCTTTAGGTGATTTGATTTGTGGGTCTCTCAGACGTGCCTGTGTGCCCAGCAGGGAATCCTTTGTTGAATTATAGCTGTTCAATTTGTTGTAACTTCCAGGGGAGATTTCAAGAAGCACTCTGCACGCCTCCATTTCTGTGACGTAATCTCATATTGTATTATTTTTGGTGTTACTTATTCTTTATAAGCTTCAGTTTATTCATCAGTAAAATGAGGATAATGATAGCAATTACCTGGTTTGTTGGGAACGTATAAGTGTACTAAAAAAATGCTAGCTATTGATGTTATTAATACATTAACATAAGTGCCTGCTCATCCATCATCTATCCCTAGAATATAGCCAAGTTCCTGGCACATAATATGTGCTATATGAAATGTGAGTGAATGACTGAATGGATGAATGAATTCAGATCATTCAGATTGTTATCATATTGATCCAATTAAAGCTGAATTTCAAGATTTTTTTCTGTTTTTATTGTGGTGAAATATATATATAACAAATTTGCCAACTTTGCTATTTTTAAGTGTAGAATTCAATGGCATTAATTATGTTTATAATGTTGTGTAACCATCACCATTGTCTATTTCTTAAGTTTTTTCATTACTCCAGACAGAAATTCTCATATAAGAAACAGTATCTCATATAAGTGGAATCATACAATATTTGTCTTTTGTTACGGCCTTATTCACTAAACATAGTGTCTCCAAGATTCCTCTGTGTTATAGCATGTGTCACAGTTTTCTTCCTTTAAAAGCTGAATAATCGTCCATTTTATGTATATATCACATTTTGTTTATCCATTCATTGTTGATGGATACGTGGGTTTGTTCCACCTTTTGGCTATTGTGGATAATGCTTCGCTGAAAATGGGTATACAAATTTATTAGTTTATTAGGGCTACCATAGTAAAATGCCACAGACTGGGCAGCTTAATAATTTATCCTTTTACAGTTCTAGAGGCTAGAAGTCCGAAAGCAAGGTGTCATTAGGCTTGATTTCTCCTGAGGTTTGCAGTTGGCTACATTCTCTGTGTGTCCTGTCCTCACGCGGTCTTTTCTCTCTGTGTGTACATTCCTGGTATCTCCTCCTCTTCTTACTAGGATAGCAGTCATACTGGATTAGACAATCATGCACCATATCACTTCATTTAACCTTAATTACCTCTTTAAATGCCTTATTTCCAAATGTAGTCACATCCGAGGTAGACTGAGGGGTTAGGACTTCAACATGTGACTTTGGGGGAGGGGCACAATTCAGTTCATAACAACAAATGTTTGTTTACTTTCAGTTCTTTCAGGTATTTTGCACAGAAGTGGAATTGTTGGATCATATGGAAATTCTATTTGTAACTTTTTGAGGAACCACCATATTGTTTTTAAGAGTGGCTGTACCATTTTACATTCCCACCAACAGTCCACAAATGTTCCATTTCTCTACATTTGTTATTTTCTGTTTATTTTTTTATAGTAATCATCCTAGTGGGTATAAGAAGTAGTTTATTCTTTTCCATACGCTCATGAAATTGTTTTCTTAATTTAGTTTTGAGATTGTTTATTTCTTGTATAACTGATTTTTGCCTCTTGATTTTGTATCTTGCAACTTTGCTGAATTTATTTCTTGGATTCTTTAGTTTTCTATGTAGAAGATTGTGTCATCTGTGAATAGAGATAGGAAGATATTTCATCTGTGAATAGTTTTATTTCTTCTTTTCCAGTATGGATGCATTTTATTTTTCTTGCCTAATTGCTCTGGCTAGAGCTTCTAGTACTATGTGGAATAGAAGTGGCAAAAATGGGGCATCCTTGTCTTGTTTTAGATGAAACCAAGCCTATTTTTTTCTATAAAGTAAAATCTTCCATATGTCGAGAGTCGTCTTTCATATTTTGCATACACACTTTTCTTATTAGCTTGGTTTGAATGAGGAAACAAAGACCTTATTAAGAACAAGAGGACATACAGATGGCCAACAGACATATGAAAAATGCTCAACATTACTAATCATCAGAGAAATGCAAATAAAAACCACAATGAGATACCATCGCACACCAGTTAGAATGGCTGTCATCCACAAGACAAATAATTACAAGTGTCGAAGAGGCTGTGGAGAAAAAGGAACCCTTATACACTGTTGGTGGGAATGCAGATTGGTGCAGCCACTATGGAAGGCAGTGTGGAGGTTCCTCAAAAAATTAAGAATAGAATTACCATATGACCCAGTAATCCCTGTCCTGGGTGTCTATCCAAAAAATCTGAAAACATTTATCCGTAAAGATATATGTGCTCCGATGTTCACTGCAGCTTTATTTACAGTGGCCAAGACATGGAAACAACCAAAGTGTCTTTTGATAGATGATTGGATAAAGAAGATGTGGTATATATACATAATGGAATACTATTCAGCCATAAGAAAAGATAAAATAGTGCCATTTGCAACAACATGGATGGATCTTGAGATTATTATGCTAAGCGAAATAAGTCAGACAGAAAAAGTCGAGAACCATATGATTTCACTGATATGTGGTATATAAAACTGAAAACAACAAAGGAACAAGACAAACAAATGGAGAAACAAAAACTCATAGACACAGACAATAGTTTAGCGGTTACCAGAGGGTAAGGGGGGAGGGGGAGTGGTAGATGAGCGTAAAAGGGATGCAATATACGGTGATGGAAGGAGAACTGACTCTAGGTGGTGAACACACAATGTGATATATAGATGATGTAATACAGAATTGTACACTTGAAACCTGTGTAACTTTACTAACAATTGTCACCCTAATAAACAAAAACAAAAGTGGAAAAAGGTATGGGAAGAGTTGGGACAAAACTGATAGGTAGGTATGGGAGAGCAGGCTTGATAAGGTGTTTTGTTGAAACTGAGGTGCAGTCAGGGACATCCAAGAATCTGCCCCCCCACCACCACCACTAGTAGGCAGGCCTTAGCTCTCTCAGGGCTAGATCTTGACCAAATGAGCAGTACTGTATAAGTTATTAGAAATTATAATTGATGTTCATAGACTATGACAGGTATTTTTATAAATTAGGAATAAACATAAAGTGAAAAATAAGTGTAATTTATAAAAGTTTCTTGTGTGCTTGGCTTCATTGATATGGGGTACATGTAATTTATTACCTCCACTTTAAGAGTGAAGGAGGGTGCTACTAATGATCCTTCCTGGAAAGCTGGTGTGAACTGACTGCTCCAAGCAAACTGGGACATAGGTTATCCTATTTATAGAGCGCTTCACATTCCTAGATTACAAGTGTAGTTAGCGTTTGATCTTAGGAATGTTAGTCATGATGGCATATTAATTTCTAGAAAGAATTGACTGCTAAAACAATCTAGAGGTGGGTTCATAAGGTTGAGAAATTTAATGTAAATAGTTTTAGATTACAGATGATCATAGATAATAAAGGATCATTTATGAAGAATGTAGAGATCTCTGCTGATATTACCTCTGTTATTGCATATAACTAAATCAGTGCTCTAAGCTGGACTGCCCGTTAGGCAACCATTTTGTCTGTTACATTGAGTCAGTTATCCTGACAGTGATGCAACTTTCTGTGATGATTGATGATGAGTTTATAACCCATTTCTGCTTACGGTTATTTTCTGAAAGTTGATAATAGCATACATCTCTGACTCACATATGACAATTCATTTTTTGTTAGTATTTCTTTTAGAAAAGCTTTTTTCGTGGAAGGATGTATACGCATATGCTACTTATATACAGGGCTATAATCTTTGATATCACCCTAAAAGTTTAGGGATTTATGTTATATTAGTAAACTATCATGACTCTTTGATCTAGAACCTTTCTTAAAATCTTAAAAAAATAATGCTTATATTGTTTGTTTCTATCATCTACCTGGCAAGAATAAAGCTTTCCATAGTTTTAGCATTTGTATGTAAAGTAGTATTTATCTTGTCTTGGCTGCTGTGCTGGTTCCTCTTTTGGTCCACTGATCTGTGGGTGTTGCCCAAGGCCATATCTTCTACTTCTAACCTTCTATAATCATTATCTCTGTGAGCTCATTCATTCTGGTGATGAGAGATTCAGCTGTAACCTCTATGTTGACTTTTAAAGCTGTTCAAACTGATCATCTCAATTTCATCAAATCTAAAACTTAATCCATCTTTGTATGTCACACTCCCTTTCTCAACTTCCTGAGGTCATTTTACGAGTATGTGCCTGTCTTTTCATAAGTCTGTCTCTCCTATATATTACTATCAGTCTTAATTTTTATTACTCTCTCTAGGAATCTGTAGGGGCTTCATTTTATCTGTTACTTTAAATTCAGGATCCTGTGCCTTTGAAGGCTTTTCATCATTTAGTTCCACTATTCTCACTGATCCTTCCAGGTTCTGACTTTACTCCTCTCCCTTTTCCCTTGACAGTTAAGTTGGTCTCCTCTTTCATGGTAAGCACACCTTGATGATGCTGTCCAGTTAATTCTGAAATGTACAACAGAAGAGCCGCCTTATCCTAAGCCTTTCCTGACCACCCCAGCCTCCTAAGACAATTGCCTAATTATGAACATTTCTTTCACAAATGTTTAGAAGGTAACTGGCATTTAGTTCTTTAATTGTTTTGCCTGGGGCTTTGCTTCCTTCACAAGCCCATAAGTTCCATGAAGACAGACAGGCCTGTGTTATACCTCTTTGTGCTTCAGTGTAATCAAGTGCTAGACACATAATAAAGGCTTATTGATTAATTATTATATTTTAAACATACCATATTTCCCAATATTTACCTTAACCACACCATTTTGTGGTTTAGTTCAATCATATTTTTGGTCAATCATAGGTTATTCCTAATTCAAATGCTCATCTTTAGGGAACCAAAGCTTATAGATCAATGGTTCTCAATCTCATCAGACTGAACACCCTCCTTTTGAAAATAAATGCTTTGTAACATCCACTTTATTATCCTGAAATAAAATTTATAGACAGGATAACCTGTTTATAAATCTAATTTAAAAGGACGATATAATGTTTGAAACCATAATAAGAAGCAATGAAGGAAACTGACATAATGAAATATGAGATATTTCTAATATATACTCAATATATATACTCAAGCATGACGACACTGGAAATCCTGAGGAAGTAGTCAGATGCTTGCACGTGTAACAAAATCACTGTGAAATAGACAGCTATATATGTAAACTGATAGAGGTGTGTTGTAATATGTTTAAAATATAATAAGTAGTGCTTATTTTAGTAGTGTGATTTTCTGAAATGGTGAACTACTCTTAAAAACGTTCCAAATTTTGCATTCCTGAAAAATTAATCCCAAATCAATACCATGCAAGAATGCATTGTGTTTATATATAATATGGAGTTAGATTCTAGGCTCATATAATTATAAATAAGTTTTTCCTTTATATGACTATCAGGAGTTTGGAAATTGTGACACAATTCTTTGTTCTATGGAACTGCTCTACATGTGCTCACTTGCTTCTTGCCCACTAAATATCAGTTGCATCTCACACATCCAAATAATTATAACCAAAATGCTCCCACAAATTTCGAAAAACATTTAAAAATTTTTAAAATTTCCACCAAATTTTAAAAATTCCTTTTTCCTAGGGGATATTGCCCCATTGAAAATAATGTTGAAAATGATTTTAATTTTCGAATGAAATCAGCATTCCTCAAACTATGTTTTGTGATAAACTGGTTTTTGACATGTTAATAAAATACCCACAAGGGAGAAGGTATTCTACGGTCAAAGCAAAATTGTTTTTTTTTTCCCCCTGAACTGCATGACTTCATAGGCTCTAATGTGTTTTCCTAAACCGTTCCATTGTGAAGTCCTTGTGAAATTGCTGAATTGGGTTTTTAAAAAATATAGCCCCTTTAGGCATATTAGAGTCTGTGGGTTGCACTTTAAAGATAAAAACATGAGTGATTGTGATATGCTGTATTTATAGTGGGATGTAGGCAGTCCTGGTTTACCTAGAGAATTTTTAGAGTTGCATATGCCTTGCCACATGTGAGCACTTCTATTCCACGAGAATATTATGGAGCAACTCAATCCTGGATGGTAAAATTTAATAAACTTAGGAAAATTTAAGAAAAAATTATGAAAAATACAATTGATTTTGATAAATCAACCTTTAGGTGGCAGGAAGATAGAGTGGCCAAAATTGGTGAAATAGGTCAACACCAGGTCTCCTGTGTTGACCAAACTGGTGTGTATTGTTAAAAATTTTCCTTTTGTTAATAGTGAAAAAAAATTCATAAAGAGATTATATGCAAATTGGGGCAGAGGGAACTCAATGTAAAACATATGAATATATCTCTAAAAAGATACCAACATGAACAAAGAAAAGTTAAAATTTTTGAAGGAATCTGAAATAAAGTTGAAGATCAGGTGAAAAAGTCAAAGAGAATGAAATGCATGCACTAAAGTACAGAATATGTAGAAACTGTTACTTCTTGCCTGAGTGAAGCCCAGAAATTTATTGCGGATGTTTGCAAAGGAGCGATGTATTATCACACATAGTAGGCAGAATTACTGATTTCAAACTGCTTAGCTGGCAGGAAATCTGTGGTAATACCAAAGTACTAGAGAAAATAATGAATATGATAAAAGAAATAATATTCCAGTCTTTATCCCAATATCTGGAACACCTCAACTTTAATCAGTAACAGAGAGAAGCAACATGATTGGATAACAAAAAAGACTTGGGTCCACTCTAGCTCTCCGTCTAAAATGCCCCCACCTCCACTAGCTGGAATATACGCCAGCCCTTCTATTGGTATATTTAACAGCACATCAGTCATTCCAGAGAGTTGAGAAAGGATAGTCAACAAATACTTCCGATGATCCCAGTTAACAGTGATTGGTTTCTTTTCTAACTGGACTGAACGTGATGAAAAAAATAAAAGCTATTTTTCCATATACTGCTGATAAGACCTTACTTACCTTGGTACGGAGAAATGTTTTTACACTGTTAATCTCTGAGGGAAAAGGTGGCTGACTTTATGGAGAACTTTGACACCAAAGCAAAGAGTAGGTTTCCATAGTCAAATACAAATTTGCTGGAAGAAAATGAAAAAGAATCAGTGACTATGGCAACTCTGTGCCCTGTACCAGAAGCATCAGCCTGGTGAATTTATCCGAGAAAAGTAGTGTGTCATTCCCCTCACTGAATTATTTGGAATGTTTGTCAATAAGCAGCTGCAGATAAAAACAATAAATATATCCAAAAGTGCTTTTATTTTTAAAGCATCAGTCTCCAAACTAGAAATCATATTTCTTAATGACACAAGTATAGCAAAACTTCCTTTTCTTTTTCTAAGTGGAGAAAACCCCTTTGCTACTGTCAAACTTTGACCATGAGTGACATAACCCAATAATATGATGAAAAAAGTCCTTGAAGTTCGTCTGGACCACATGCAGGTAAACCAGTAATGTGAACACTTCATGTTATTGGTCCCAGGCTCCTTTCTTCTGGGTTCAGGAAAGTAAGAGCTTGTCTCTCTTCGGATGCAAAGTAGGCAGGTCCACTAAATGTTAATGACACAGGACCTGCTACTCCAGGATCTGCAAAGCAGAGCATGAGATTAAATTATCCTAAATGCTTTTGTCGGGGATCATCACCCGTGTTAAGGGGAGATGCTCCAGCCAGAAAGGAAAATACAAGCACATTTAATTAAATGGCTCACTCCTTCTGTCATCATAAAAAGGTTGGGGCATCTTTGCTTTCTTAAGGGAAATCAGCAGAGGAGTCCAAAAGGAAACAATGTGAATAATAGGAAGATGTCCAGGTGGATCTTCTAAAACCCCGAGTCTGGTTAGGACCAACCCTGGAGATGAAGCCCAGGCATGATGTCCCATCAGGCCAGATGACCCAGAACCCCGTCTTCCATACCAAGGCAGTAATTTCTGTCCCTTCCCCTGGACGAAAGGGGCAAGTGGTCAGTCAGAGTGTACAGTTTATGGTTACACAGAGGCACCTGGGAATTTATAGTGAACATTGCCCTTTTTAGCAGCCTTTGCCTCCCCTCAGCAACAAATTCCTCCACTTTAAGGAGAGCCAGGAGGATTTTGCTTAATTTGCCAATTTACCAAGTGAACGGCAGACTACTGATACTTAGTTGCTACGTATAAAATTTGAAGAATAAATTTCAAAGAGAAAAGAAGGGAAGATGAAAGGTATCATTTATCACTTATAAAGGTAAGTACATGAACATTCAGTTGTCATGCAATCTGCCTATTTTCTCCCAGGTTAACTAAGGTACAAAGTAAGGAGGAATAAGAAGCAAATGCTAGTTACTATAAAAATTCCTGCATATCTATAAAATCCAAGGGCTGGCAACTAAAATATAGTCAAATGATTTTGGAATATGTCTTTCAATATTGATACATAAGTATTCACTTCCAAATAAGAAGGGGAAAATTTTGGATTTTTTTCTTCCCCTGTAGGAAAATTCCAACAAATGTCTCTTTTAAAAAAAGAAATTGTTTATTTTTTGAGAATTTTAATGAAAGACATATATGTTTATATCAACCATGTTGATCCTATGTCTAGAAAGCTATCTATCTTGGGAAACTTAATCTCAAAGCTCTCTCTTCAAAATGAAAGCATTGCATTTAATATATATATATATATATATATATATATATATATATATATATATATATGTAGTCTCTTTAATATGTAGGTAACTTTTTTCTTTCTGTTTATAGTATTGGTTGAATGCCTATCAAATGTAATTTATAAAGGGGATTCATTTTAATAGAATATACAGACCTAGTAGCATACCAGGGGACCCACGGGAGGAGTGCGGGGGGACCGCACTTTCCCCTGGGAACAGTAGTTCTAATCCTAGGAATGGTTCTCAGCAGAAGGCTGGGAGCCCGGAGCGGAGATACCTTATTAAAGTGCTGCTACACAGCAGCCTCAACTGTTTATGTGTATTACTGTGTAAACAGTAAATCATTCTCACTTAAGCTAGTGAGACTTTTTTTTTTTTGCCTGCTCTTGGGCAATGAGGATTGAGTTCTCAGGTATGCAGGGCAACATGGGAAGTACTCTTAGGGCTGCAAAGCAATGGGTCTAACATTTATTAAACGCTCATTATGGTCTAGGCACTGGGATAGATTCTTTTAATTTACTTAATCCTCCTATAAGTTTATATATTTTTATTTTCCTTTTACAAATTATAAGAATTGAGACTAAGAGAAGTTAAATAAGTTGTCCAAGATCTTCAGCTATTAAGTTGTTGAGCCTAGATTTTAAATCATGGTTAATCTGATACCAAACCAATTAGTTTGCCATTTTCCATAATCTACAAAGCGATCTTACTGCAAATTATTTCTACTTGTTAAAAGAAGAAACAAAATTTTCTAACTGGGTAGGTCATCTTTTAGAGGTGACACTGTGCATCCCATCCCTAAGTAGGGGACTTTAAGGGGTGAAGATCTTTTCTAAGAATAATAAACATGAGTTGGAGACCGTTTACGACAGTCACCATGTGACAGGGAGTTGACTATCAGACCATGGGTGATAATAAGAAAGCAATCATTTGGGTCACTGCTGGAGTAGAACCCCAGAGTCAAAGCGGGTCAGAAAAGGACTAATCATGTACTTCTTCACTCAAAATCCTTCATTTGGCATTCTGTTTCATTCATGGTAAAGCTAGTTTTTACAGCGGCCAACAAAGCTTTACTTAATTCCTATCCATACCTCTTTCCCCTGTTGTCTCTCTAACCTCCCTTCTACTACTTTTCTTCCTGATCATTATACTCCAGCCACTATGGGAATCATGCTGTTTTTTTTTTTTTTTTAAATATATCAGGCATACCTTTGTTTCAGGTCCAATGCATTGGCTGTTCTGTATTCTAGAACATGTCTAGATATCCAGAGGCCTCATGTTCTTTTCTACTCCAAATCTTTGCTCAAATGTTATCTTTTCAATGAAGCAGACCCTGATCACCCTATTTAAAATTGCCATACCCCCACCTTGATAATCTCTTACCTTGCTGTTTTTTTTTTGCATAGAACTTACCACCTTCCAAAATATTACATAATTATATTTATTATCTGTCCTCTCCACATTAGAATGTAAACTCCATAGAGATTTCTGTCTGTTTTATTTACTGATGCACCCCCTGTGCCTAGAAGAGGGCTGACATAACAAGTGCTTAATAAGTATTTGTTGAGTGAATGATTGAATGAATAGTCTCTTCCTCATTTCTACAGAGGTTTTATGACATATGCAGCAAATAGTTTGAAGAGTCCTTCAGGGTATTATCATTGGACAGTGACCCTGGTAAATAGTAGATATCTGAGTGATAATATAGTCAGTCCTTTTTTGAGAGTAACTTCAAGGTGGTGATTCTTGAATTAACATATATGAAACATAAGCCTGATTTTTTTCTGATTCATCTTGGATACACTTACATTTTTTTGGTAATCACTTTTTTCATTTTGAAAAATTTTGGAAATAAACTAAAATGGAAAAATATAGTGAACCCTTATGTACCTATCATCCAACTTCTACAGTTAACACATGGCTCGCCTTATTTCGGCGATATTGCTCCTTGCTTACTGCCCCTTTCTCAAGATTATTTTAAAGCAAAACCAATGATAGGGAGACAGCGTATCATTTCATTTGAAAATTATCTGAAAGATTTTTGATGAAGTCGAATATTGTTAAAACTGTTAACATTGCAGCTCATGATTTGTTTCAAAATATAATTAAATCGTTGCTAAAGCGAGTCATTCTGGAATTTCACCATATTTTTATCTTTCCATCGAAGATGTGCTGAACCAATTCTCTGACTTACATTTATTTGAATGTTACTTCTTCCCTTTGGCTACATAGCTCAATGTATTAAAAAAAAAAATCTTCCTCTTAAGGTACCTGCTTTTCATATAAATGGCCTTGTATATAAAGTGATTGGATACTTAAAAAGGGAAAGCTACCTGTTTTTAGGGTAGCAGGATTATGGATAACATTTAACTATTCCAAAATTTGACTGTCTTTAATATTACTATTAAAAAAAGCATTTTGTAATTGAGGGTTCCCTACTTATCTGTGGAATATGAGATGATCAAATCAGTGCTGCATGAGAAGGATCAATTCTGTTGTACAAATGGCTGAAGAAGAGCTGGATAAAATACTTTGTTCAGAGCAAATGAGCTGTGATTTTTATCTGAAAGCTTATTTTTTTGAAGCATAAATTCTCGGCTATGGAGTTACTTCAGACAGTCTCAAAGCATGACCAAAGTCAAAGTGTTTAATTTGTTGCAAATTGTTACAGGCCCCTATAATCTGCAGATATTTTTTTCAGATTGGTGATCTTAGGCAAAGCAAGCAATTTGTATAACTATTACAATATGTGCATTATCAAAACAAATTATTTTAAATTTAAAATTTACTAAATAAAATACATCTTTTATGTGAATTTTAATATCTTTTTAGACTATTAAATGTATTCTTATATTTTTCTTGGCTTACCAGTTGTGAAGGCATAATAAAAATTAGCCATTTGCTGTTACTAAATTATAGTCCATGTTAAGGAATATATTCTGCTTAGAAACATTTGAAAGTTTTAAGTGCTGACTAGGAAATTTAAAATGTTATATTATTTTTAAAAGATTTCTTGACAGACAAATCAGTACCTCTGCCAGTTTTTGCATCATTATTTTTGGCAGGATAATTAGCTGTAATGCCAGGATTCAGATATATGATAGTTGGAATTATAGATGATCCAAAAATTCATTCTCAAATTGTGATATATCTCACACCCATAGGATGTAAAGTGTGGATTACAAACAACTAGGTGTATTCATGGTTTTAAAGCTACCCCAATAAAGATAACTGGTTTCTAATAAGGGGATGAGAACTTTTGAACTACTGTAACTTTGATTACCGTGTTTCCCCGAAAATAAGACCTAGCCAGACCATCAGCTCTAATGCATCTTTTGGAGCAAAACTTAATATAAGACCTGATCTTATAGAACTGGTTTTATGTTAACTTTTGCTCCAAAAGACGCATTAGAGCTGATGGTCTGGCTACGTTTTATTTTTGGGGAAACACGGTCTATGTTCAACAGTTGGAATTAAAAAGAAAACACTATCAAATGGGGTTTCAGTGTATGTTGATATAATATATAATTACGACAAAAAGGGTGAGGGTAAAGGGATCTATATGATGTTAATGTTTCTACATTCCACTTGTATTGTTAAAATAGTGATTCTAAGAAGACTATGAAAAGTTAAGTTTAATGTAATCCCTAGAGCAACCACTAAAAAAATATACAATGATATAATGAAGAAATATACAGAGATGTAATAAAAAACACAATAAAGTGAAATGCTAAAAAAAAAAAAAACTCAAATAATCCAGAAGAATGCAAGAAAGGGGAAACAGGAACGAAAATAGAGGGACAAACAGAAAATAATAAAATGGTAGTCTTAAACCTAAACACATCAATATTTATATTAAATATAAATGGTCTAAATACACCAGTTAAAATGGTCTAACTACAACAAAGACAGCAATTGTCAGATTCAATCATAATTAAAAAAAAGACTATTATACTCTCCTTAAGAAACCCACTTTAAATGTAATGATATAGGCATGTTAACGGGATAGAAAAAGATATATCATGCAAACACTAATAAAATATTGGGAGTAGCCATATTAATATCAAAGTAGACTTCAGAGCAAGGAAAATTACCAGGGGTATTACATAACGATAAAGGGCCAAGAAGACTCATCAGTACTAAATAGCTATGCACCTAACAATAGAGCTTTAAAATGGATGATGCAAAAACTGGTAGAAGTGAAAGGAGAAATGGGGAAATTCACTTCTAGATGAAAATTTTAACATTCCTTTCAGTAAGTGATAAAAAAAAAATACAGTAGTACCTCCTTATTTGTGGGGGATATGTTCCAAGACCCTTAGTGAATGCCTGAAACCACAGATAGTACCAAAACCCTGTATATACTGTTTTTTACATACATACCTATGATAAAATTTAATTTATAAATTAGACACAGAAAGAGATTAACAACAATAACTAATAAAATAGAACCATTATAACAATATACTGTAATAAAAGTTATGTGAATGTGGTCTCTTTCAAAATATCTTATTGTACTGTACTCACCTCTTTACTTAAAGGAAGCACTTTATTACTTCTTTTTGGCGTATCTGAATTGCTGACATCACTAATCTTGTGTTTTGGGGCCATTATTAAGTAAAATAAGGATTACTTGAACACAAGCACTGGGATACCACGACAGTTGATCTGATAACCGAGCTGGTTACTAAGTGACTAACAGGCTGACAGCGTATACAGCATGGAAACACTAGACGAAGGGATGGTTCACATTCTAGGTGGGTTGCAGTGGAATGGCGCAAGATACATCCCACTACTCAGAACCGTGTGCAGTTTAAAACTTATGAATTGTTTATTTCTGGAATTTTACATTTAATATTTTTGGACTAAGATTGACTGCAGGTAACTGAAACTGGAAAGTGAAATGGCAGATAAGTGGGGACTATTGTATGTTCAAATGATAAGAGAGCAAAATAAGATTGATTTAAAAAATAAAATTGCACTAAAGTGGCAGAGATAGGTCCTCAAATTAAATCTTGACATTAACATCCAGTAAGACTAAGAATAAAAAGTGTCTTCTGGGATGAAGAAGTTTCCGTTTGAGTGCCTTACTGATAACTGCTGAGGGATAGACGACAATATCTATTTAATGGTGCCATTTCTCTCATGCTTCTCACATTTGAAAAATCAGCAGTTCTCAGATATTGTAAAGGAAATTGAAAGAATTTGTTTCTTCATTGTATCATGCTTTGGGAAGTCCTCAATTATTTTGTAAAACTGTGTATGAAATGTTTTGTGAATCATTTTCATATCAAATAATGTTTGGTTGTAAAACCAGGAAGCCATTCAAAAAGTTTCAAGTAAAAGTGTGGGGAGAGTTGATACTATGAAAGGGCATTTCTTTTCATTTGTTTGCAGGTGGCCTGGAAGAAACAGCTCTCTGGAACCAGCTGGCTTGTTGACATTTCTCTGCACGTTTGCTTCTCTCTTCTAATTCAGGAGACTGACAGTCTTGCCCACATATTCATTTGTGACTGGCCTTATCATGACCATCTCAAAATGATAGTCTAAGACCTACAGTCTACATGTCTTCTGGTTCTTCTTCCCACAATTAAGTATCCATGTTCTAATTCCAAATCCCCAGGAGAAAGTAATAAATTGCTTCAGTCAGTTGTGTTCTGGAGGTTGGGTTGGGAGTGAAGGGACAGGATCAAATGGCACAAGGGATCTGTCCCTTCCAGGGTAATAAGCAGGGCAGGTTTTCAAAGAAGAAATTATTGGCATCTCTGGTATACATCATGATTAATTTTATTTTTTTATGTATAATGTGATAATTAGAGTAAAGCAAGTGATCTTTTTAGTCTGACAGTGACTTTCACTCATGAATTATGTGAGCACATCTCTGTTGACAGTGGCAGCTTCATTAAATGATCACAAAATGAGAACATACTGACTTCTAGATAGAACGCCCTCAAAATGAATCTCTATTTAAGATTTAATTTTTTACTTTATATAAAGTGTCATCAAATGAAGGTGTTAATTCTACCTAGTAACAAATATGAAAAAAAATTAAATATGACACTTGACATTTATAAATAAAGAAGTTCATGTTACACAGATATTTTTGGACATTTTTAACATTAAAAAGTCTGTTCATGTTATTACATAGACATTAAAACCTAATATTTTAGGAAAGTCATTCTTGTTCTATGTACATTTATTGCATTGCTTCCTGTTAATTTTAAAATTTGAAATCCTCTTAGCATGCAGAATAGATTGTGATATATTGAAGGATTAAACGCCACTGTCTTGTGTCAAATTAATCCCTCATATAGAGATCACTTGAACTCACAGAAATATGGCTGCAATTCAGCTAAAAAAGCTCAATGGATAAGTTACTTTATGTAGGATCAATGCTGCACTTCTTGACTGTTTGATATATACTTCTTCAAATTTAAATAAATCTGAGAAACATATTTTTCTCAGACTTTCATAAGGATTCATGGAAAAGGTGTCTCTGGTGGTTTATGTGGTGAAATAATGCCATTAAATATTGTTTGGATTTTTCCAACTTTATTGGAGTAACTCGGTAAGCATATATATATTTTTATTTTTATATAAAAGTTTTTACATTATTTTAAAGTTTAATTTCCTACTTTAAACCTTAATTTCCTCATCATACAAGTACAGATAAACTTTTCACATTTAGACAAAATAGTTAATCCTTAGGAGAACATTGTTGCATTTGCTTGTGAATGTGTTTTTGAATGAAATAGGTAAAAATTATACAAGTATATGTTAATGTTGAAATGGAGCATGAAAAATGAAGATAGCTGTTATAGTATGGTGATTATGGCTTGAAATTAATGTATAGTTAAGAAATATATAAAGGAAATTTAAATAAGGCATACTTTTTTTTCTAACAGGAGGTTGTATGAAAATAATTTAAAACTATCATTTTATGTAAATAGTTGTGATAGAGCAGAAATACTGACTAAATAAGATTGTTTTAATAAAGTTAAAAATAAACATTTTAATAAACTTACATAACTCATGAAAAATATTTAGTTGTAGTTTGTGTTAGAATATTTATGAGAGAATAAAGGAATACTGCTTTCTTTGAAAAGTTGAGAATGGAAGTAGAATATTGAAGTAGATTGTTAGCAGAGTAAAATTAAAATCTGGATTTTAAAATAATTGTATTTTAAACTCCATGACTTTTGAAAAAAGCAAATTGGTGGTTATTTAACTAGGATTATAGTTCTAGATTATTAAAATACAGTAGTCTCCACTTATCCATGAGGGATATGTTCCAAGACCCCGTGCATGCCTGAAACCACGGATAGTACCTAATTAACTTCTTCAACACTGTTGGAAATGTGGCAGTAGCTTCTTTATAGGCAGATGCAGCCTCTCTAGTAATTTTTATATTTTTTAGTCTAAACCTATTTCAGAATCTTACTTAGTTGTAACCATCCTTACTTGCAATAAATGGCACGGTGTTATTTGTTGCAGGGGATCCCTTGCTGAAGTCTTCATACAGGTTCTATGATTTCTGGCGCAATGTTACCATCAGTTAGAACATGTTTTCTGTTCATGTCTTCCATTCACAAATTTAATGCCTTTTTCATCTTAACTAAGCACTTATCACATACTGTAACTTTTACAGTTTGAGGTGCGACAGCAAAACTAGCAAAATTTTCTTTTTCCTTCTTCACAATTTCATGGATAAAAGATTTATTCCTACTTAGATTTTAGCAACCTCAGCATGATTTTATGTTTATTTTTAAAAGATTTTTATTAAAATAGAGCTAACATACAATACTATATTAGTTTCAGGTGTACACCACATAAATGTTATTCAATTTATATACCTAAAGAAATGATCACCATGATAAGTCCAGCAACCATCAGACATCGTGCCATGCTATCACAATAACATTGACTATATTCCCCATGCTGTTCATTACATCCCCATGACTTGTTTTATACCTGGAAATTTGAACCTCTTATTCCCCTTCACCCTTTTCCTTTTGTAATTTTTCAATTACAGTTGAAATTCAATATTTTATATTAATTTCAGGTGTACAACATAGTGGTTTGACATTTATATAATTTAAGAAGTGGTCCTGTTAACTATCCTAGTACCCACGTGGTACTTATACTTATTACCATATCATTGACTATAGTCCCTATGCTTTACTTTACATCCCC
Organism: Rhinolophus ferrumequinum; assembly: GCF_004115265.2. Taxonomy (NCBI): domain Eukaryota; kingdom Metazoa; phylum Chordata; class Mammalia; order Chiroptera; family Rhinolophidae; genus Rhinolophus; species Rhinolophus ferrumequinum. Next base: position 26,461,066 of record NC_046296.1, on the reverse strand, counting down.
AAGACTATTTTGTAACTACCAATTTGTACTTCTTACGGCCTTCACCTTTTTCACCCTGTCCCCCAAAGCCCTCCCATCTATCACCATGATAAATCTAGTACCCTTATGATACCATACATAGTTATTACAATATTACTGACTATATTCCTTATGCTATATCCTACATCCCCATGACTACTTTGTAACAACCAATTTGTACTGCTTAACCCCGTCCCCTTTTTCATCCATCCCTGGCCCCAATCTGGCAGCCATCAAAACGTTTTCTGTATCTTTGAGTTTGTTTCTGTGTCATTTGTTTATTTTGTTCGTTAGATTCCACATATAAGTGAAATCACAGTGCATCTTTCTCTGTCTGACACTCCCCTTAGCACTATACCCTCCAGGTCCAACCATGTCGCTGCAGATATAAAGAATCCATTCCCTTCCCTGGCCGAGCAATATTCCATTGTATATGTGTACTACTCTTTATCCATTCATCCATTGGCAGACACCCAGGCTGCCTCCACTAGTTGGCCATTGTAAATAGTGCTGCAATAAACACATGGATGCACATGTCACCTTGAAGTAGAGTTTGGGTTTCTTCAGATAATTACCTAGAGGTGGGATTACTTGGTTCTTTTTTGACTCTTGTTATAGCATTTGTTTTAAAGTCTATTTTTGTCTGGTTTAGGTATTGCTACCCCAGCTTTTTTTTCGTTTCCATTTTAATGAAATATCTTTTTCCATCCCTTTACTTTCAGTATGTGTATGTCTTTTGATCTGAAGTGAGTTTCTTGTAGGCAGCATATGTAAGGGTCTTGTTTTCTTATCTATTCAGCCACCTTATCTTTTTATTGGAGCATTTGATCCATTTACATTGAAAGTAATTGTTGATAGATATGTAGTTATTGCCATTCTATTATTCATAATTTTGATCTTTATTTTTTTCATCTTGAAAAGTCCTTCTAAGATTTTTTGTAATTCTGGTTTGGTGTTGATGAACTCCTTTAGCTTCTTCTTGTCTGGAAAGTTCTTTATCTATCATTTGATTCTAATTGATAGCTTTACAGGGTAATCTTGGTTGTAGGTGCTTGTTTTTCATCACTTTGAATATTTCCTGCCATTCCCTTTTGCCTACAGAGTTTCTGTTGATAATCAGCTGACAGTCTTATGGAAGTCCCCTTGTAGGTCACTAACTGCTTTTCTCTTGCTGCTTTTAAGATTCTCTCTTTGTGTTTAACCCTTGGTATTTTAATTATGATGTGTCTTTGTGTAGGCCTTTGTGTAGGCCTCCAGTGCTGGAGCTCAGAGCAAGTGAGTCTGTCAGTGAGTAAGTCCGCACACAGGCTCTTTTAGAGGAGCATCTGGGACTGTAGCTTCCCCGTGTCTCATTCAGCCACTATCTGAGTAGGTTTTCACAGCCAGAGGTTATGGGGACTTCTCTCCCTGGCACTGAGATCCTGGGCTGGGGAGCCTGGGGGTGGGGCTGGGACCCCTAGCTCCTTGGTAGAGGACTTACTGTACTGAACCCAAACCATTTAGATACAGGTATTCTAAACACAGTTTATTCTAGTAATCAGGTACAATGTCATGGCTGTTATGAGTTACTGTGAAATTATTTGGGATCTGGGAATTTTGGAGAATAGTTGCAAAAGCTTATGGACCTATTCCTGAAGGAGAAACTGTAAACCTGCTAGTGCTAGCATAGATGCTACCTAGCTGTTCTCGTCTACGCCACTATTCTCACTTTGGAGCTGCAGTAGCTCATTCATAATCCTTCCAATCTGTAGTAGAGCAGGAATATCAATTTATTGGAATATTTAATTAATAAACACCCCCTCCCCCCAGGTTCACAACATTTGGAAAACACAACATTTATATATCATGGGCATTTTCAAAGATCTCATGCATAATATATTTTTACTACTATTTAAACTTGGTTTTCTGTATATTTGAGTTAGTTTTTCCAGAGGCAAGTGAGGTGGGAAAAATGGGCAATTTACCTAAGAACTAAGTTTTGTTTAGTTTTCACCTAGATAACTGGCAAACTTCTCCTTTTCCTCCTCCTCCTCATCATATAGACCAAAATAGTTTTATTTATGTTTGTATTTTATCTTGGTATCTCATTTAAATTTTTACTGTTTAGCATAGACTGTGGTCTTCTCACATAGGAGGACCTAGAAATAGTACTGAACTTTTCTACTAGTCTCTCACCTAGCTATAGAAGACAGTGGCCAAGTAAACAAAAGGGTATGGTAGATCAAGAAATGCAGTTTGTGGGGCCGGCCCAGTGGCTCAGGCGGTTGGAGCTCCATGCTCCTAACTCCGAAGGCTGCCGGTACGATTACCACATGGGCCAGTGGGCTCTCAACCACAAGGTTGCCAGTTCAATTCCTCAACTCTCGCAAGGGATGGTGGGGAGCGCCCCCTGCAACTAAGATTGAACACGGCACCTTGAGCTGAGCTGCCGCTGAGCTCCCGGATGCCTCAGTTGGTTGGAGCACGTCTTCTTAACCACAAGGTTGCCAGTTCAACTCCCGCAAGGGATGGTGGGCTGCGACCCCTGCAACTAGCAATGGCAACTGGACCTGGAGCTGAGCTGCGCCCTCCACAACTAAGACCGAAAGGACAACAACTTGAAGCTGAATGGCACCCTCCACAACTAAGATTAAAGGACAACTTGACTTGGAAAAAAAAACGTCCTGGAAGTACACACTGTTCCCCAATAAAGTTCTGTTCCCCTTCCCCCCCCAAAAAAAATGCAGTTTGTATTTTTGGTTAATGATTATTTACTAGAAAATCTGGAGAAAATGTTGCCATCTTGATAAAAAAAACATCTTTCTCAATACAATTTTTTCCTTCAATTTGTGGGTCTCTCAGGTGTGCCTGTATGCTGAGCAGGGAGTCCTTTGTTGAATTATAGCTGTTCAACTTGTTATAAATTCCAGGGGAGATTTCAAGAAGTACATCTCATACTGCCATTTCTGTGATGTAATCACAATTTTTCCTTATCAATTAGTTAACTTTTGATTAATGTGATAAAGAACGATGGCAATAGTAAAATGAAAATTTGCTGGTAACTCTACATCTCTTTTTAGTATGACTTACATACTATGCATTAGTAAAACTTTTCCAGAGCAATAGCAAACTGAAAAATGTAATTTGAGTTTCATCTTCTTTCTTTGCCATACCCTCTGGTTGAGGTACAGATGAATAGGAAATAGGGAGAAAAACCTGAAGTATAAAAGCCTTCAATCTAATTAACTTTTAGCCATAAGAGTTAAATATATAATTTACCTCATGTACAGTGGTTGAAAAAGATGTTCATTATTATAGACATTTATTATACAATTATAAAATATATGCTATCTACAAATGAATGGGTGTCAAGAACTTTATAAAGGATCTGAGATTTTAACCCTACTTGCAAGCTGCCAAGTTACCAAACTACAGTTTTGTGCTGGTATAAGACATGAAACTCCTGGGTCAGAGATAAAGTAGTTTATTTCTCACAGTAATAGTACATAGAGAATCAACTTTTTTAGGGGGGTGGGCATTGATTCTCTGAGCCCCATTTCCAGGTGGGTGGTGTAAAGAGTGATGTAAAGAGGGCTAGATGACATCTTCACACTCAGTGGACTGTGTAAAGGATAGGGACTCTGAGCTTAGGGAACTCTGATCTTTCATTCGGGGCAGTAAGCATGCCTGTCCTTTGTTCCATAGGGAGATAGTATCTTGCTCCAAGGGGGAATCAGTACCTCATAGCAGTAATTCAAGAGATCCTTGGAAAATTGTCTCCCAACAATGGGTCTGGTCTGAAATATTTGCTTAATACTTCAATCATAATGCAAATTAATAATGTAAAAAAGAGCACAAGAGGAAATGTTTAAAATAAAATACTTGTAAGAACCAAGTTTAAGTGTTCTACTTTTGAAGAATCTTAACAATTAAGAACCTTCCAAAATTTTACATTATTGAAAATAAGTTAAGGACTTTTATTTAGGATCACTTTGCCATAATGCTACATGTTTTTGAAACTAATAAAACTTTGCTTTGAAAACACTCTGAATTTAAAACTCTTAACTAATTCATACTGTCTTTCCTCTTTTTAATCCATACAGGGAGATTTTAGTCAGTATCAGGCCATGAAAAAGTTTAGATGTGAAAAATGTGGGTGTCTCTTTTAAGTAAAACACAAATTTCTTTTTACACCAAACCAAAGTGAAGCATTCTGAGAGAACCACCATCTCCAGTTTCCTGAAAGTAAACAAATAAAAATAATTAAAATTATGTTTGGGTAGAGAGTAAAAATCATTGAATATCTATATCTTTAATGTTTTTAATTTAAATATTTAAAAACAGTGAAACCCCATAAAAGTTTAAAATGCATTGTATATATATAAACAAAAGAACTGTGTATTCATCTCACTCTTAAAATTTTGATTTGACGTTCCTACAAATCAGTGAAGATAAATAATATATGAGCATAAAAAGGCAAAGAAGGACAGGATGTTAGTTGAAATTTGGAAGCATCTGAAGGCTCCTACAATGAAAAGTTGCAAACTGTGGGGCATAATATGTGATCCCACCTATTTGATTTTACAATACTACCTGTTCTAAAAGGTCTTATGTAGCATATATTTCTTAATTTTGGTCTTTTACTGAATATTTAATAGTGGCTCTTGAGGTAACGGTTCATAGAAAAGATCATGGTTTCCTAAGACCTGTATAAAATGTTACGAAGCTGCAAAGAGATACTAATAAGAACCTCATCCATTTTTTATTTTTTATTCTTTCTTTCACACCTCCCGACCTCCCAACAAAGATTTTATGATAGAATTCTGAAATTGGAAGATGTTTAAATGTAGACTAAAGATAAGTGATATTATTTGAAAAATAATACAGTGGGGACATTTTTGCAAGTTTGGAGATTACTTAGAGTTGAAATGGGTAAGGTAGAGAGACTAGGGACAAGGGTTAGTACTTAAACTAACAGCAGAATTGGAGACATTTCTCTTACTTAAAAAGCTATTGTTTTAAAGTTATTCCTTAAGTTATATCTTGAAAGTTCTTTTAACTAAGAGAAGACGTTGCATTATAATATTTTAAGTAGTCACATTTCAAAGAAAACAGGTGTGGGGCTGGCAAATAAGGGAAACAGGTCTGTCTGCATGTGTTTGTGAACCTTGATGTATATAAAATAAAATAAAAAACCTGGAAAAACAGGTTGCAAGAAGAATGAATAATTTAATATTGCCTGGGTCTTGTGTGTGTGCTGGCAAGTTCGGGGGTTTTAGCTTTTAATTTAAAAATAAAAAATCATTTATATAAGCACTGGTATTTATGAAAGAAAAAACGTAAGCTCCAACTCTTGGCTTATAAGCTACTATACCAAAATCTATTTTTCACACAACTAGAATGGTCATCAAGAAACCTGGATTTAGCTTTTGGTCTTGTTCATTAACTGTAGAGATCTTAGGCAAATTATTTTATTTTTCTAATATCTGGATATAACTGTTGCTGGAAGGCCTGTGTGCACATACCCAGGAGGTATCGTCTGTTTCAGCCATATTCTTGATGTTCTGTAGTGTTATATATCCAGGACTTAATACCTTTCTTACGTTAGGAATTATATTTTAAAAAAGTAGGAGTCATAGAATTAACTTCTCAAGGATACCAGGACTTAGTAAAAAGTCTTTTCCTTTGAAGGATTTTCTTTAAAAATCCATCCTATTTATTTTTATGTATGTATGTATGTATATATTAGGTTGGTGCAAAATAATTGCGGTTTAAAAGGTTAAAAAAATTGCAAAAACCTCAGTTACTTTTGCACAAAGCTAATATTTATAAATTTATTGGGGTGACATTGGTTAGTAAAATTATATAGGTTTCAAGTGTACAATTCTGTAATACATCATCTGTGTATTGCTTTGTGTGTTCACCACCCAGAGTCAGTTCTCCTTCCATCACTTATATAGTTGGCCCTCTTTCTCTCTTTCCCACACCTTCCCCCCTTTACTGTCTGTTAACCGCTAAACTGTTGTCTGTGTCCATGAGTTTTTGTTTGTTTGTCTTGTTTGTTGCTTTCAGTTTTATAGCCCACATATGAGTGAAATCATACGGTTCTCGACTTTTTCTATCTGACTTCAGGGCATTTCCAATGTTTCCATGATAATCTGTTTCATGCTAAATAACTTTGACTTGTGCTCTACCATAGAGGAAGTTTTGATGATTAATGAAATAGTGTATTTTTTATACTCAGTTATTTAATCATTATTAAAAATAAAGTATATTCATTAAGTAAAATTTGGAAAACAGGAAAGTACAAAAGTTTATCTACAGTCCCACCAGTCATATAAAAACTATGGTTTAACATGTATTTGCTTTCAGTCTTTTTACCCCCCACATATATATGTTTTATTTATCTGAAATCATATTGTATGTACAATTCTCTGTATTTTTGGTTTTGGGGTTTTTTGGCTTCAGTTTAAATACTTTTCAATGCTCCCACATAGTCTTTGTTTTTAATGGCTAAATTTTATTCCATTAAATACTATGGTGGTCCTTAACCATTCCTTTTTTTTTTTTTTTTTGGTTAAATTTACATTGTGCCCAATTTCTTCTTTTTTTAATAAATAACCCTATGATAGACATTCTTAGGCATGGAGTTTTTCTGTATTTAGGATTATTTCGTTGGTATACAGCTGTAAAAATAGAATTATTGGACCAAAACTTATGAAATTTTAGGTCTCTGGATAAACAGTATGGAATTGGTAGTTTTGCTTTGTTTCTTCCCGAGTTTGGGAGGATGTGATTTTGTTTGGGAATGGATGTTGTAGTTTCAACTGAGGCTGATATTCATTTCATTAAGTGCTAAAATTCTGCTCATCCTTGACTGAATGGCTGCATGTTAATTCATGTAATAATTTACTGCAACAAAAGTTTTTTTCCTGTTTCTCATTTGAGTTCTACATATAGTTAAGTGTATTTTCTAAACCACACCCTATTGTTTTTACCTGATGTTGAGTGATACCAGGTCACTTTAAAACAAAAAATGTACACAGACTTTCATTAGCAAATTCTGCAGACAAGTTACAGTTTTCTTTGCTACAAACTGGATTTTGATCTGTTGCTTACTTGATACAGACATCTTTTTTTAAAAAACCATATACAAAATGATCATGTCATTATGTTAGGTTTCCCCTGTATTATTAATGGTCTCTCATAAAGTTTCTGATTTGGTTCAACAATAATTAAATCCCAGAAGTATACTATTTTAGTGACAGAAGAAACCTTAATGTTTCCTAATTTGAAATCCTTTCATTTTACAGATGAGGAAACGGAGGTGCATATGGGTTAAGTGTTTTATCCATTCACTCATTTAGTGGCAGAGCTGGGATTAGAAATTAATTCTAATTTCTCTCTGAAGTCCTTTTTCCAAAACAGTTTTTTTTTTTTTTTTTTAATTGGGGAAGGGGAACAGGACTTTATTGGGGAACAGTGTGAACTTCCAGGACTTTTTTTTTTTTTCTTCTTTCCTCAAGTCAAGTTGTTGTCCTTTCAATCCTAGTTGTGGAGGGTGCCATTCAGCTTCAAGTTGTTGTCCTTTCAGTCTTAGTTGTGGAGGGTGCAGCTCAGCTCCAGGTCCAGTTGCCATTGCTAGTTGCAGGGGGTGCAGCCCACCATCCCTTGCAGGAGTCGAACCGGCAACTTTGTGGTTGAGAGGACGTGCTCCAACCGAGCCATCCGGGAGCTCAGCGGCAGTTCAACTCAAGGTGCCATGTTCAATCTTAATTGCAGGGAGCGCTGCCCACCATCCCTTGTGGGACTCAAGAAATTGAACTGGCAACCTTGTGGTTGAGAGCCCGCTGGCCCATGTGGGAATCGAACCGGCAGCCTTCGGAGTTAGGAGCACGGAGCTCTAACCGCCTGAGCCACCGGGCCGGCCCCAAAACAGCTTTTTTTTATGTACTAACAAATAACATGTATTCTACAGGCTGCTTTTTGATTAACTCCTATGATTGCCTGTTCCTGTCATTTAAGGCTTTTGTTTCTAAGCATGCAAGTAGCCCACCCCATGGTAAGAAATGCTTTCCTGAGCAAGTTGTCTAGTTATTTAAATTTCACCATTGAAATATTAACCCTGTTAATATTTCATATTTGATATCAGATAGGGATTTCTTTTTAATCAATATTCCAGAGTTTTGGTGCTTGGTGTTCTCTCTAGAAAACGAAATGTCAAATTGACTACAACCTAGCACCTACAAAAGGTTGGCTAGAGGCTTCTGGTACTTACTATAAGAGACAGATTGATAGATACTAAGCTAACTTTCCAACTTCTTCTGTGTTAAGTAAACCATCAGAAAGGAATGTACTTAGAACATGTTATTTCACCTTTCCACAGAAATGCCTTCAGTAAATTATGATTCAGTATAATTCCCTCAGCTTTTATCGAAGATTTATAATAAAAACATCTATGTGAATAAGATTTTTGTCAAAACCCTACTTAAAGACATGTCTAGTTTGTTTTTCAGTTTTCTAACGCATTTTTTAATGTGAATCCAGTGCTAGAGATGCTCTAGATGAATTTGTTATTTGTGTATTTAAAAAAAATTAAGTCAATAAGAGCAATAATAATGAACAGTGGTTTCGAGTTTACAAAATGTTTCCACATTACGTAATTTGACATAAAATCTTGTGGTTATTAAATATAATTATTCCCATTTTACAGATAAGGAAATAGGTATAAAGAGGTGTGTGGCAGTGAGAAAGGATTGGTACAAAACCGGCACTGAAATAGTTTGCCTATAAATCTTGCATTCTTTCTATTATACCATTATGCCTCTCAAAGCAAACCTATTTCCCTTTTCTGCCTTAGCTTCCCCAAATTCAGAGGTAAACTCAGGTTTTAAAAGCCTAGATATGCAACAGCCTCTCTTACTTTGCAACTTTTAATTAATTTTGCTTTAAGTAATTTTGTTTTAGATATTATATATAAAATAATCTTGTGAAGTACCCCAAATCTTTCAGAAATTAGGCCATAAATACTAAGATAAATTGGTTAATAACTATGAAGAATGATTACTGTATTATGGCTATATTGATACTTTTGTTTTTTTACCTTATGGTTTATCTAACTCTCCTCTTTAGGGAATGTGTTGATATACTTTAAAATATTTAAAAAAAAACTCTTGGATGAAAGAAATGAGTATGAGAACAATTTATCACCTAATTGTCAACAAATATTTCAAGATGTAGCATAATAAACTTTATGATATCAATGGACACAAAATTGCTTTTTAAGTCACTCTTTTAGAAATTACATACTTATACTTTAGTTATATAAGGTGCTGTCTATTAATGTGGATAATTGTCAATATGTAAATTTTGGAGATATACATATATATGTATATATACACACACACATACTCTCTCTAGTCTATCTGTAGTGCTCTCTCCTAGATGATAGTAAGGACAGAAAGAACAATATAAACAGGGCATTGCTATATTTGTCATAATTCCACATTAAAAAAATGAATTTCTTATCAATTCCAGTCTAAGATTTTTTTCAGACAGTATGCCACTGAGTAGTATAGGCAAGGCAATATAGATACATAACTACATGACTTATTACCTACTTGTCTATGCCCAAAGTCAGTAGACGGGAACAAGAGGTATGCCCCATACCTAGAAACTCATTCCAATATGCAAGCCCAAATTAACTTCTTTAAAATGTATCTAATAAAGTTTAATACAGAATTCAAATTCTTTCCCTCAGCTTTTGTCATTAGCATAAGTCCTAAAAATCCTCCCTGGAGCTAGCTAGACCTTCAGTGGTTTCATTTCTTTTTCTTTTAATTACTTTAAAAATTGTGGTGAAATATACATAACATAAACTTTACCATTTTAACCATTGTGATTACCCATCCTACAAGGAAACATTTGGCAGTGTCTGGAGATATTATTTGGTCGTCACAACTGGGGTGAGGGAGCTGCTAGCATCTAGTAAGTAGAGGCTACTGATGGTGCTACACATCCTATAATGCACAGGATGGCCCCACAAAACAAAGAATTATCCAGCCCAAAATATCAATAGCTCTGAGGTTGAGAAACCCTGGTCTAGAGCCAGACTATTTGGGTTTTAATTCCAGGTGTACACCTTACAACCTGTGTTACCATGGGGAAGTTATTTAGTCTCTGTGTCTGTTATCTATAAAATGAGGATAATAGTATTAGGTTGGTGCAAAAGTAATTGCGGTTTAAAAGGTTAAAAATAATTGCAAAAACTGCAATTATTTTTGCACCAACATAATAGTATCTACCTCATAAGGTTGTTTTGAGAATTAACTGAATTAAAACATTTAAAGTACTGAGACCAGTGCCAGCATATAATAAGCACTTGACAAATGTTATTTTAAAAATTTTGTTTCTTATTGAATATATTCAATTGATTAAAGTTGACAGTTGATAAAGAGAAGTATGTTGAAAAATAGTTATTATACTAAAAGAAAATTATACAAAGACACACATAAAACCCTACTGTAAAATGTAGCATATGAAAATTTTGAATGAGAAAAACCTTTGCAACCAATAATTAGATTGTTATAAGCTGTATTTTATCTGTACTGAATAACAAGAAACCAGAGGTTTGAACATAAAGTGTATACAAATTAGTGCTAATCTGAACTTAAGCTATATTATATCTGACCTCAAAGACTTATGCAGCCAATTAGGTTACGATAACCATTCTATATAACCGATCTGTCTCTAGTCTGTATAACAACCATTCCAGAAAGATCCTTGGGAAGTCAATTTCTTGATTGGCTCTGTAAGGTTTTGACAAGATGCAGTTTGTTTTTTCTTTAACAAGTGTTCTAAAAAATAAATTTTTAAAAAATATATAGTATTTATGGTTAAATTTCTTTAAGTGCTAGCAAATTAAGCACAGATTATTATGCATGTACATTTAACTGTTTCATGGAGCATTTTCCTCCAAACAAATGAAGAATTAAAAAGTTTTATTTTAAATACAGATATGTCCATAAATAAGTAGATCGAAGCAGTGATGTTCATAATTAATATTATTAGTATAGTTCCATATAATTAACAAAGTCCTACCATATACATGGTCACAATAGGTCTTCATAAAAATCCTGTAGGGTATGTGGAATTATCTCTGTCTTGCAGATGAGGAAGCTGAGGCTTACAGAGATGAAATGATTTTTCCAAAGTTATAATGCTAATAATTGTGAAACTAATCATTCAAACCCAAGACTCATAATGAATCAGTTACTATGATCCACTATGGGCTTTTAATAAAATTATGAGGCTTTTTCTGACTTAGTCCTTTCTGAAATTGGTATAATTTCAGGGCATTGATATCTCCTCCAAAAATGAACTTAGATGTAATGTCAATGGCAGAATATGGAGAGGGACTCCCACATGTATTACTTATAAATATAACACATAAATGTAATAAAAATGAATTGGATAACTTTTTCATTATTGTAAACCTTTTATTTTTAAACTTTTAATTTTGGATAATTTTTAACATATACCAAAATAGAAAGAATGGTATATGTAAACTACTGTATTATCCATCCCCCACCTTCTTTAATTATCAACTCATGGTGACTTTAATTCATCTATTTCCCTCCTTTTTTTTTTTTTTTTCTGTGAGCTATCCACCATTTATTGTTTATTAAGATATGGCCTATCCAAACGGAATGATGTGGGTGTGTTCAAACCAGGTTGCTTCTATTTCCTCATTGTAATTAATCTTTCCATCATCCCCTTATTCCTCTTAATGCATCTGAAGCATAACATATTATCTCCTAGGTCTGGGTATGGGAAAGTGCAGGCCGATAACAGGAAGAGAGAGATCATTTAGGAGTGTCAGGCACCCAGGCCTGACCTGTACACAACTGCAGGCGAACTCAACCCTTTCTGTCTGCCCAGAGAGCTCTGCTATGGACCACACAGCCTGACACCAGCGGTTTGCAGCAGAAAGTTTTCAGCAGAAGTAGGAATGGAACATGAATTCACAGCCTTAGCTTGAATGGCTCTTGCAGCAATTCTTGCCCATGCTGCCTACATGGCTTCCTGAGCTGAAGTTATCACTTCAACTCTATTGGTCATTTCCTCTCTCTTACTCATCTTACAACTTTTCTGACTCCTTGCTCCTTCGGTCACCATCTTGCATTTCTTTGAACTTGACTGCAATGTGGCCTCCTGTAGTGTTTCAGGAGTATTCTTTACACTGTCTCCATACTCCTCACTCACTTATTTTACTTCAGAGTAAGCATGTTCCTTGAGCCTCAGATAAACCTCTATTTTCTCACCATCAGTACTCAAATTAAATTGTTGGCACCAGTTCCACAAAGTGTCCCAATGTACTTTGTTAACTGAAGGCAAAATGGCTGGCAAGGGGAGGATTGGTTTGGGACAAGCTTTGAACTGTTCAATCATTTGAGGAAGATACACTTTATCATTTGTCCTAGGAATCTTCAGGTTGGCTTCTGAGGTTGAAGAAATGCTTGGTTCCATTTGATGTTCTTCATTAGGTTCCTCATTAACTGGAACCAGTGTGAGAATCACACTTTCTTTACCCAATTCATCCTCAAAGAAATCCTTTTTGCTGCTTTCAGAATTTGAGTTTGCCATTTCCAGACACATCCAGAGGACAGCAAAGCCAGCACAGTTAAGGATACCCGCAGTTTACTCCCTTTAAGCTCATCCCTCCTACTCACTCCCCACTGGATTATTTTGAGGCAAATTCCAGATGTATAATTTCATTTGTACATATTCAATATACACAATTTTACTTCTCAAAAATAACTATTTTAACAATAACTACAACTTTGAAATACTGAGAACCTGAATAGTTTTCTAGAAGGATGTTTCCACTTAATGTACACCAGTAGCCAGCTTTTCCTGAGGTCAGAATAATCACATACAGTATGCTTTTCTCTTGGAATTTAAATGTCTAATAATAAACAGTAAAAGTGTTTTACCTGTCCTATGCAGTCTTCTCTCATTTCTCCTTCTAAAATAAAAGATCACAACATTAGTTATCTTAAAATCTAATAAAGGACCTTAACAAAAATTGTTAACAGAAACTTTTAACATCCTCACTAAAAAGAAATACAATAATCATAACTTAAAAAAATTAAAATACTTAAAACTCTAGAGAACGCAGTCACGAAACGTCAAAATAGTATGAAAGTACGAATTATTCTCATACACATACACGTTATGGCTAATACCTGCACTGAAATCAAATGAATAGACTCTGCCTATACTGTTCCTTCTGTTCTTAAAATGATGCTTTAAAACTTGCATGACAAGTAAGTTTTATCTAAGTTCCAATTCTGGTTGATTACTTAGGGAACTCTGTTGAGATGTTTTATGAGATGTTTTATATTCTTTTTTTTTCTCAATAACAAAGAATACTGCATTTGATTAGTGAGTTATTTGCTCTGATAGCAGTGATATACCTGCTGACCCTGGCTTAGTACATAAAAATGATACTTTTAAAAGAGGCATCCTTACTTAAATTTATACGCCTTAAATTTATTAGGCTGAGAAAAAAGAAGTGTCATTACTGTTACAATATAATTTCTCATTATTGATGGATATTAGGTAGACATGAATGAACATATTCTCATCTTTGAAATAATTGTTGGTATTTATAAATCCCAGTTATGTTTCTCTTCTCTTATAGCACTTAGTACATGCATATACCACTAATTTGGTACTATACTTATGTTATTATTTATTTCCTTTATTTGTTTAGTCTACCTTCCCAAGTAGATAGATTATAAGTTTTCTAAAGCTTATCTGCTCCCTCTTATTCCTCCTTGTAGTCCTAACACCAAGAAATATCTTGATGATTATATTTCTATAAGAAAACATGTTACTTGTCTGTCATTAATTCTAAATTACTTGCTGTTTGGGGGCATTTTTGTATACACTGGGATGTTTTGTTTGGCTATATAGTTAAAAATTTCATAACATTTCTAATATGATATGGAGCCATACTGTGATATGGTTTATAATGCTTTCATAGGACATCTGGATTTTTTAAAATAATAGATTGGCTCTTGCACTTAAGTGGATAAAAGTTTAAATCCTGTAGTAAGATGGCTATTCTCTTCTGGAAGATTTCTAGGAGTACAAAATTAACAGTCTCTCTCAGAAACTGGTTCAACATTTTGTCTTCCAGTAGTCAATAAAGAATTCTTATGACTAAACAAAACAAAAACAAAACGAACTCTACTGGTGTAAGTATGGTTTTAAGAGTCTTCCATAGACCATAACAACAGCCCAACGTACTTTGTGTAGCTTTAAATGTAATTGTTATTCCTGTAATCTTGACATTTTTGAGCTAAACAACTTACTTTCAAAACTTTTTTAATAGACACCAACTTTCATCATGTTAGTCATTGTCAATCTTCCTTGAATCCATGCCGATTTTATCATATAAAAGAAAATTAACTTCCATAGCAAACATGTTTAGATCTATAATCTAGATTCTAGCTGGACATCTAAAGAGGTTGGTTTAATGAAGTGATTGCTTCTGACTTTGGTATGTTACAGTCTTAAATATGTACCACTTCTGTTTATTTTTTTCTCATAAAAGCCAGTGTTACTGCTTCATTTAGTTTCTTGTCAACTATGACAGTCCCCATCCCTTAATTGTATTTGTTTTACTTTAAATGAGGGGCCCACATTATATAAAGGGACAGCTTTTAAGTATTTTAGGCTTTGCAGGCCAAGAGGCAAAATTGAAGATACTATGTACTTATATAACAAGTGAGAAAAATTCTACAAATTTTTTATTGATGAAATTCAAACTACAATAATAATCGAGTAATTTTTTTGTGATACATGTCTACTAATGGGATTAATTGGAATTCAAAGTTTGTGATTTCCCTCATCAAACTCAACTTCACGTTTGTCTGTTATTGCAGCTCTCTAATGAGATTTTATGTATTTCACCTTTGAAAATGCCTTTTCTTTATATATTTATTTAATAATTTTTAGTTTTTCAATTACAATTGGCATACACTGTTATATTAGTTTCAGGTGTACAAAATAGTGACTAGACATTTATATAACTTATGAAGTGTGCACCCCGATAAATATAGTATCCATCTGACACCATACATAGTTATTACAATATTATTGTCTACATGGTCTGACAATTAAGTTCGCGAACTTGTTGCAACAATGTTGCTAACCTTTTTTGATATCAGAGAGATTATTCATTATGAATTTGTACCAATTGGACAGTTAACCAAGTTTACTATTTGGAAGTGCTGAAAAGGCTGCATGAAAAAGTTAGATGTCCTGAATTTTTCACCAACAATTCATGGCTCTTCCATCACGACAATGCACCAGCTCACACAGCACTGTTTGTGAGGGAGTTTTTAGCCAGTAAACAAATAACTGTATTGGAACACCCTCCCTTCTCACCTGATCTGGCCCCCAATGACTTCTTTCTTTACCCGAAGATAAAGGAAATGTTGAAAGGAGGACATTTTGATGACATTCAGGACATCAAGGGTAATATGATGACAGCTCTGATGGCCATTTCAGAAAAGAGTTCCTAAATTGCTTTGAAGGGTAGACTAGGCACTGGCGTGGGTGCATAGCTTCCCAAGGGGAGTACTTTGAAGGTGACCATAGTGATATTCAGCAGTGAGATATGTAGCACTTTTTCTAGGATGAGTTCGCAAACTTAATTGTCCTTATGCTACGTATACTTTACATCCCCATGATTATTTTGTAACTACCGATTTGTACTT
This sequence comes from Rhinolophus ferrumequinum, assembly GCF_004115265.2. Lineage (NCBI taxonomy): Eukaryota > Metazoa > Chordata > Mammalia > Chiroptera > Rhinolophidae > Rhinolophus > Rhinolophus ferrumequinum. The sequence goes on along the minus strand of NC_046296.1, from coordinate 26,445,278 downwards.
AATACCTTCCCTTTTTGACCCGTCCCCCCATTCCCCTTCCTATCCGGCAACCCTCAAAATGTTCTCTGTATCTATGAATTTGTTTCTGTTTTGTTTATGTTCTTTAGATTCCACATATAAGTGAAATCATATGGCATTTGTCTTTCTCTGGCTGACTTATTCCACTCAGCACACTACCGTCTAGGTCCATCCATGTTGTTGCAGATGGCAAGATTTCATTCTTTTTTTATGGCTGAGTAATAGTCCATTGTATATATGTATCACTTTTTCTTTATCAATTCATCCATTGATGGACACCCAGGCTGCCTCCACATCGAGGCCACTGTAAATAATGCTGCAATGAACATACGGATGCACATGTCCCTTTGAAGCAGTGTTTTGGGTTTCTTCAGATAAATACCCAGAAATGGGATTACTGGGTCCTTCTTTGACTCTTGTTATAGCCTTTGTTTTAAAGTTCATAGATCTCCATTTCCTTATGGTTGGTTACTGAAGCTTTACTAGTTTCCTTGCTGTATGCTTGGCACTATGCAATACTTCTTTAAAAATTCTTTTTCTCTCCTATCCATTTCCCTCAGATGCTGAAATTGCTCACATACTGGTCCCCTGGGCTATCCAGAAGAAAAACTTCATATAAATCCTCTCAATGCTACATGCCTCTCTTGTCCTTCTTTGTATCTTCCTTTCTTCCAAATTTTGCATTTCAAAGTCTTAAAGGCTTAGCTCAGCAGAATTGGCCCTTTATCAGAGGAAAAGGTAGGAAATGAATAGGCCAAGCTTAGAGTCATCTTCAGGGGACAGTGAAAAGAGCACATAGTGAGAACTTTGAGATATTAATTGCTTTTGTCCCTTCATAGTCATCTATGAGTTATTTGTGTTTTCTACTTATATACTTTCTTATGCACATTGAAATTGTACTTTGAAAGTCAACAACTCAGCTGAACATCTTGGCTGGAGGTGATTGCTGTTACTTTATTATACTTTTCTGGGTACCACTTTTAGGGAGTATATTACATAGTTGCCTTAAATGTACTTACTATGTACATTTCTTTATTACTGAATTGGGCAAAAATCATGCCATTTTTCTCAGAGGCCTTCGGAACCTGGCTTCTTAAAGTGTAATCTCTAGGCTGGTAACATATAAATCACTTGAGAGGTTTTTAGAAATTCTGAATTATGGGCTTCACCCAGGCCTACTGAACGAGAATCAACATTTTAACAAGATTCCCACATTTATTTGTATGCTCATTAAGCCTTTGTTATAAACAGTTGACTTGGTATTTTACATTGTACCAACTAAGAGCAGTTTTATAATACACCAATTAGAAATGTCCAGAGCTTTCTTATTTTTATTTATTTACTGAAAACTCTTGCAGTTATAACATGCTTTCTGTTTTACTTTGAATGCTTTGGGTACCATTACCTTTTTTATTACATGTCTTACCCTTCAAAGATTCAGCACAGATGTCTTTTTCAAGTTCATCCCTTCTGTCAAATACTTGTCTGTGGTATAAGGGTTTTTGAAATTGGAAAAAGGATAGAAAAGAAAATTATATGGTTAAATATGTTATAGATTAAGTATTGAATGTTTTCAAGTTTCTGAGGTTTTTAAAAATGTAATTAAAAAATTTCCTTGGAAACTTTCAACAATATAATCATTTAAATACCATAATGTTAAAAACATTGAAAACTACTTTTAATTTTCCCACCATTAAATATTACAGGACATTTTGAAGAGCAATTAAATTCAACTTTAATATACAAATAAAATATTTTACATATACAATTTTCGAAAGAAGTATCATGTGAGCATAAAATGTGATGCTCTGAAGGCCTGTGTATTACACAATTAGAATGAATGGTAAAAGTTTTTAATTAAATTTTATTTTCTTAATTGTAAATGTAATCCATTATTACTGTAGAAAAACTCAAAGAAACATAGAAAAAGAACATTAACATAATCCAAATATTGAGAGTTCTTATCTGGATAGTTAGCTTCTATACTTATGTATCTTTTTAAACAAATAAAGTTGAGATAATATTTTGTATAAAATTTTATATAACTTTTTTTTTGGCTTTATAAATTTTATTAAATTATTACACATTAAAATGGACTTTTAAAGGTACAGGTTCTATAAATTTTAACAGATGTATAGATTCATGTTGTTACTACCACAATCAGAACACAAAATAGTTTCATCATGCAAAAAAAAAAAAAAAAAAACTCTCTTGATAATGGCATCTTTAAGTTCACATTTAACTTTGACAACATTTATGATTATAAAGGCCATTTTTTCCCCCAAGAAATATTCAAGGACTTCATTTTTTCTGAGACTTTTATTAATACTCATAATAAACTCATTTGCAATTCTTTTAATTTCATTATCCTTGTGGAATTTCTCTTTCTCAGTTGATTAGTCTCAGTGCCATATCCTCATTTATGGTTTTTGCATGAGATTTGAACATTTCCCCACCATCTATTTCATTGGCTTCATGAAATAGTCTATTTTGTGTGAGATTTTCAATTGTTTGAAATGTGTTTATATTACTATGTTGGGTGTTTACATAGCTGATAATTAGTGAAAGCACTGATGAACTAACACTTAACAAGTGGGAATAAATGCTACTGTTCACTGGGGAGTGATATTTGAGTAAGGACCAAGTGTATAAGTAGCGCATTCTTCAAGATTTCACATTACGAGCACTGTTGCTCTATGTAACTGTAGAGTTTCAGATAATAAGGACCCCTTATAGCTGAAATTTTATATTTGAATGCAAAGTTATGAAGTGTGAATGCTCTGAGCTTTGCGGAAGTAAAGTACTACACAAATAGTAGTACATGTCATATGAAGTCCACTAATAAAGACTAAGGATTTCGAAATATATAATAATAAGTAAGGCTTTGTGCATGAAATTATACTTTCATGTTTTTCATTTGACTTAGTTAATAAAGAGAATACATTCCAAATGAAAACACTGCTACTTAAAATATATAAATTTTGAAGCTTTGGCTTTTCTAAGGTTTTTGCTTATCTAATTCTACTACTTGGAGAACTAAGTGCCATTCCATAAAAGAGTTATGAATCCATAAAGCAGTTCATTTCCTCACAGCTTTTCTTTTGACATATTAAAGCCACAATAAAATGTAACTTCTCTTTCATCATAAGCTTTATTTAGTTCATCAGAAAACAAAAATAAGAAAATTCATAGGAGACCAGATTAGGCTGGAGAGAAAATGGAAATACTGTTTTTTGTTCTTCAGCTCCCGTGATCTTTCCTCACATTATCTTGATCAGCTTTCTAAACATAGCTAGGATAGGAATTCAGTGAAAACCTATAAACATCTTTAGGTTGTGAAGTTGCTGATACCCGTTAATTTTTGTTTTAAAATAGCTTAAGGTTATCTTCTTTGGAAATACATTTAAGATTGGCTAGTTTTAGTCATATCCTGAGGCTCAGAAAAAGATCTCTCTACTTAGTTTCTAGTTTTATAGGCAACAAACATAAAACGCCTAAGTGGGAATAATATGAACTTAACTAGTTCTAATATACATTAAGCTACCTTAATAGTTGAACTCTTTGGAAATGCTCAGTATAGTCTACCTTTATTTCAATTTACGATGCAGAAATGGACTTCCCAGACATATGCCATATGTTTTCCTCTTATGCCAAGTTACTAAGAATGATAAGACTGAGATGAATAAACAAGGTCAATTTAGGCTGAGCCAAATTAGACAACAGAATAATTGTCAGATGTTCTTTTGGCAGGGACAGTTGTTTTGAGCCAATCTTCATGAATTATAGTCTATAAAATTTTTTTTTTCTGGTTAGTCTACCGCCAGGCATTCTGTTGACAATTTTGTTTGTTTTGCAAACACTGAAAATTTTCATCAATTATATTGTTTATTAGGCACACGTAGGATTCTGAATAGCTGGGTATTTTATTTTTTGTTCTAACTTAAAGGAAAATGGCTTAGATATGAATCAAAATCAAGCCAAAATTTAATAACTATTAACAGGACAGTATTTCATTTGGAGTTTCTTAGGTATGAATTCAGATACAATAAATAGCAGTATTACAATTAATTTATAACAGTAAATGTGAAAATAGATCAGTTTGCTACAGAAATAAGGTTTCCTTGCTCTACAATAAAGAATTGTAGACCTTGAAGGGGATAATCTAATACAAATGGGAAAATTGAGGCAACCATAGAAGTTTACTTATATTAATTATAGTAACTTGTTACAGACAGTATCAAATCTAAAGTTAAGCATTTTTGCTTTCGTCCTAGGATCATGTATTTTATTTATCATTGCCCTTCTCACACTGTATGATTTTTTTTTTTCCTTTAAAAGTGATTTTTCTTTGAGTTGTGTAATCTTTTAAAATTGCCAGGTCAAAAGTATGAAAAACCAACCATATGAATAGTGGTTGTCTTAGTAAAACCATATAAAACACATAAGAACAGACTATTTGATAATAGTACTAATGACACAGAAAGTATAAAGTGTCAGTTAATTCACATAATGGTGATTTAAAAAAAACACACCTCATTTATACCCTACATGTTTTAATTGCTTCAGATTTGGAAATGCCTGATTCTTTTGTATCTAAAATGTCTACACACTTAGTACCAGCTATATATTCTTCTATATATTCTTAAATGTTTATTAAGTTTGTGTTACATACCAGGCAGTTAGTTCTAAGTCTTGGAGGCTACAGCAGTAAATAATAAAAAAAGAAAAGACAAACGTCTCCACCCTCATACAGTTTATATTCTAGTAAGTTATTTATAAACTTAAGCACAATACAATCTATTCAAAACCAGTTTTCAGTTGTTTTCTGCATATATTTAGTTCAAATTAATTCAGTTTATTATTTTTGCCATGGGCTACCCAGAAATTAAAATTTTGTTCAGTGATTTGTAAACATATGAAGAACGTAAACAATCATTGGGAAGGATTTACGTAAAATTAAGAGAATGTTTTGTAGAGTAGGCTATTTTATGGTTCATTCATTCATGGATGGAATATTGGTTGAGTGCTCACTCTGTGGTTGGTACTGGGATGGATGCTGTGGGTACAGTAGTGAGCAAAAGTGGACACACCCTTAACTACTGCTGAGGGTGCAGGCTTCAGGTCAGTGCTGCCATTCTGTTCTCTCTTCCTGTCTCTCTTCTAGAAGCCGAGACATTACTGAACTACTGTACTTTTTCTTTTTTGCTTGTCTCTGGTTAAACTCGCTTTATCTATTGAAAGAGAAATTAAAACAAAAGCTTTAAGTATCTTTGGGTAGATAAACTTCCCCAACTGCAGCTCTGCGCTCCAGCATTCAGATGATGAAGTGTGAAAACAGACCTCATATCAAAACTTCCCGATATCAAAGCAATTTTCCCTATCGAGTTAGCCCAGGTTGTTTAAAATGATCTATTAAAAATGCAAACCACATCCTAACATTTTGTATTAATTCGCCCTTGCTGTTGAAACAAATTACCACACATTTAGTGGCTTAAATAGGGTGCATTCCTTTCTGGAAGTTCTAGAGGAGGATCTATTTTCTTGCCTTTTTGAGCTTCCAGAGGCCACCTGCATTTTGTGGCTCATGGCATCCTTCCTCCATTTTCTAAACTAGCAATGGCAGGTTGAGTCCTTCTCACAGTGAACCTGACACTGACTCTTCTGCCTCTCTTCCACATTTTTAAGGACTCTCTTCTACATTTAAGGATTATATTAGGCCCATTTGGATAATCCAGGATAATCCCCCTATTTTAAAGTCAGATGATTAGCTACCTTAATTCCTCTTTGCCATGTAATAATATAATATTCACAAATTCTGGGATTAGGATGTTGGATATCTTTGGGAAGGCATTACTCTGTCTACCACACACTGTAATATCCTATCACTACAATTAGAACAAAGATCATATACCCTCGCATGACCCTCAGAGGCCCTAAGCAATTTATCATCTTCCATCTCCCTTTACAGTTTAGCTCTACTGACTCTGTTTCTTGGAATCCCCAAACTTGTTACCACCCTCGGGGCCTTTGCATGTGCAATTTCCTCTCCCTGGAATGCTCTGTCAATTCACCACAGCTTCACATAAACGTCCTTCAGGTCTTAACTCAAATACACCTTTCTCTGATCACCAGTTCTTTGTATTTTTTCTTAGTACTTACAATTAATTGAATGACTTTTACTTACGTAGTTTTGCTTGTTTCTTATCTATATCATTCCTCTTCCTCCCACACACACCTGAGTGAGAACTCCAAGAGAGCAATGGGCCTGCTATGTGCCAACTATGTACCAGGCATTATGGTAGGATTTGGAGAAATTATAATGTCTAAGACAGTCATGGTGGTTCCTGCCTTAATGGAGGTTATAGATTAACGAGGAAGCAGATATTAATCTAATTATCCTCTAAAAAAATAAAATTACAAATATGACAGTGTTATAAGGCTTTATAGTTAGTGTGTTTTAATATCTGGTAGGACTAGTTTTCTCCCTCACAGTTTTTTAAAGAGTTTTCCTGGAGATTTCTATATGCTTGTTTTTCTGTGTGAACTTTAATGTCAACTGTCTAATTCCATAAAAAGGTATATTGGTTATTTTATTGGGATTACATTAAATTTATAAGTTAATTTAGGGAGCACTGCAATCTTTATGATGTTGAGTCATCCTATTCAAAAAGAGGGGATATCTTTCCATTTGTTCAAGGTTATATTTATGTCTTTCAGAGTGTTTTAAAATTTCCCTCATGTAGATTTTGCATATTTGTTGTTCAGTTTATTCCTAAGTAGTTAATCTTTGTTAATATAAACGTTCTCTAACTGTTTATTATTTGTGTATATGAAAGCTATTGATCCTGTATGTTAATTTTATATCCTTCTATCTTACTGAATTTTTAAAATATCTGATTTTGTTTTATCATTAATTCCCTAGGGCTTCACAGTTATATTGTCACATCATTGTAAACAGAGATAGTTTCATTTCCTTACCAATTCTTAGGCCTCTAATTCAAGGATTGCCAAACTTCTTTTGTAAAGGGCCAGATAGTAAGTATTTTAGGCTTTGAGGGCCATGCAGTCTTTTTCTTTCTGTAGTTCTGTTTTCCATTTTTTTAATTTTATTTTTTTATATTAATTTCAGGTGTACAAAACAACATAATGATTAGACATTTACATCTCTCACAAAGTGATAACCCTGCAAGTCTACTACCCCTCTGACACTGTGCATAGCTATTATAATACCATTGACTATATTCCCTGTGCTGTACTTTACATCCCATGACTATTTCTTTGATGGAAACTGATCTGCTTCAGATTTCCAAATCTAATGGTGGTCACTTTGGGTAATATATATTTACCTAGGAAATTATCTATTTTTTCTTTGTTTTCAAATTTATTTGCATAGAAGTTTGCAAAGTAGTCTCAGATTAAAAAAAATTGGTTACAATGGTTAATTCCTCCCTCCCTATGCTATTTCTTATTTTGTATATTTATGCTTTCTTTCTGCTTCCTTGATTAAGGAACATTTTGAAAATTTCAATTTTCTTAATTTTTTACAAAAACATTCAGATCTGATGCCTTACTTATTCTGCAGTTTTTTAAACTTTTACTTCAGGGGTCAGTAAACTGTAGCCTGTGGGCTAGTAACCTGTCTTTGTAAATAAAGTTTTATTGGACCACAGCTATGTCCATTCATTTATGTATTGCAAATAGCTGCTTTTGTGCTACAACAACAAAACTGAGTAATTGCATCAGGGGACGTAAGGTCCACAAGCCTGAAGTATTTACTCTGTACATATTCAGGACAGTTTCCCACCTCCATTCTGCCTCATTAATTTCTGCTTTTATATTTATTATTTCAACTTCCTTGTGACTAACTTTGATTTAGTTCCTTTTTTTTTAGAATTTTTAAATTGCAATTAGTTCATTTTATTTTTTCATTTTCTCTGATAAATGCTATCACTTTTCCTTTTGAAATATATCCCATAGATTCTGATATGTAGTGTTTTCATTATAATTATTTTTCAGAAATTTTAAGTTGTATATTCCTATTTCACTGAAGAGTTGTTTACTAGAAGGTTTTAAAACTTCTAGGATGAAGGTCATTTCGTCTCTTGTTAAACATTTCTAGTTGTATTACATTGTGATCAGAGAGTGTTTGTAATAGTTCTTCCTTATGGAACTTAGTGATATCTTTTTGGCACCTGACATATGATTGTTTTTTGTGTATGTGTGTGTGAAATTCCATAGGATCTTGAGAAGAAAATTTATTCTCTATTATCAGAGTGTAGAATTTGATGAATATCTGTAGATCTACATTACTGAATATGTTATTTAGGTGTTCTTCCTCTTTATTTTTTGCCTACTTAATTTTGTAATAAGACTAATGACTTAAAGTTTCCTGTTATCAGTGTCTGTCTTCTTGCATTTTTTGCAGAGTTTCCTTCATAGAGGTGGTTTCTGTTATTTGGTACATAAATATTTGTAATTATTATATTTTAGTTGTGAAATTTGGATAGTGGCATTTCTTTGTCAATAGTTAATGCTTTGAGGCTTGAATTCTGCTTCTCTCTGTAACCAAGATACATACTGTTGGTTTCTTATTTTCATTTGCCTGGCATATCTTTTCCTATCTCTTTATTTTTAGCTTTTTCTGGATCAATTTATTTTAGATGTATCTCTTGTATACAGTACATAGCAGGATCTTGGTTTGTAAGCAAATTGAAAATCTTTTTCTTGTAATAGATGAGGTAAGTCCATTTATATACTAATTGATATGAATGCTATTCTTGACCTCAAGTCTGTCTGAATATTTTATAATTATGTGAATTTGGTTATATTTGCTTATGTTTCTTTATGAGGTGTGTGTATTTGTTTCCTTTGTTCTAATTTATTTTTTAAAATGGTATTTAGGAAGGTTTGTAGTTTTGTTTTAGTGGTTACCTTTGTACTAATACCTTTTCTAATGCCCTTAGTCTCTTCTTAACTTTTTATTATCTGATGTGTCAGGATTTATTGGCATCATTTAACTCTCACCTATGCTGTATACAACAATCAGTGAGTTTATTCTACTTTTCTCTTTTACTCTCTTCTCCTCCCATTTTTTAGTTGTATCATTTCTACTTAATCACAACATGCAGTACTTGCACATGAGTCTTCCACACTCATCTCTCATTTGTATATATTAAAACTTTCACAGTCAGTCCTTTGCTGAAGTTTTCCAAGTTATTTCATGGTTGGGTGAAGCTCTTGCTCTCAAGTACCTTCCTCAAGAAGTGTTCATGAAAACTGGTTTTCTTTAGTTTTGATACTTGAAGGAGAGCTTGGGTGGATATAAAACCCTTTGTTCACACTATCTTTCATTGAATTTTTAAAAATTGCAGCTCCACTTTTGCCTCGCCTTTTATTTTATTTTTGAAAAGGATGATGTTAGTTTAATTGTTTTTCTTTCGTAAGTTATTTGATCTTTTTAAGTGGAGGTCTTGAAGATTTTAACAATTAATCACTGAAATCTAAAAGCTGTGTTAGGATATACCTTAGAGCTGATTGTTCTAATATAATTTCCTTAGGCATCTGGTGTGATCTTTCAATATGTAGATCCAAGTATTTTTTAAAAATTTATTTCTGAAACATTTTCCTGGATTATAGTTTAAATACTAATTCTGTTCCATTGTTTTATTTTTCTTCTTCACGGAATCAAATTGTACAAATGCTGTTGCTTCTTTGCCTTACCTCCTATTCTATTACAGCAGGTTCCTGAATAACATCATTTCATTCAACATCATTTTGTAATAATATTGGTGAGAAAAAACAAAACTCGATTCCTGGCCAGGGCCACTGTCTGTGTGGAGTTTGCCTCTTCTCCCCATGTCTACATAGGTTTTCTCTGGTTTCCTCTCACATCAAAAGATGTGCACACTAGGTTAATGGATGTGTCTAAACTGTCCCGGTATGAATGAGTGTGGGTGAGTGTGTGAGTATGCCCTGCGATGGAAGGGTGTTACATCCAGAGTGGGTTCCTGCCTTGCACCCTGAGCTGTCAGGATGGGCTCTGGCCACCATCGAGCCCGAACTGTAATCAGTAGGTTAGAAAATTATTATCTTACTTATTTTTAATATTTCTTAAATGTATGTATAGCTCACATTTCAGTATTTATTATCAGGAGTGTTTTGGGTCTTTATTTAAAAGTTTGGTGATGTTTTTATGACCAGAAATATGCCATAGGAACTTCACTCTGTTTATATTAATTAGCCTATGGTAAATTGGTTATGTTACATGTCACTTCACTTACAGTCGCAGTTTCCAAGAACCTATTGATGATATTGAGGATTTCCTGTAGTTTCTCCCTGACAATTTTTTTTTTCACTTTTTTCTTTATCTCCCTTTCATTCCCTAGTTCTCTGCCATTTTCAGTGCCTTTATTAAATTTAATTTTAGGTTTATTCTCATTTGTAGTTTATTTTTCTTTTTTTTTCTGAGTTCAGTGAACTCCTTTCCTTCCTTCTTTCCCTGCCCTCATCACCTCTCCCGTTCCTCTTAGTTTTTTTGTCTAATTCAGAGTGAGTTTCCATGTACCTAGTTGTTTGTTAATTCTCCTTGGAGTATCATTGCAGTATTCTTCTACTTCATGGTTGTTTGGGGTGGGGGGAGAATTTTTCTCAATTGATGTGTGTTTGTTTTCATTTTCTGTTTTTATAAGTAATTCTGTGTGGAAGAGTTCATCTTTTTCCCGTTTATTTTTGTGGTATTGTGATGCATTTTGTGAGATTCTGGTTCAGTGTAGCCTTCGGAATAGCCAAGTCTAGGTAATGGTATAAGGATAGATACAGAGACCAATTAAATAAAATGGCAAATTCAGAAATAAACCTTTCCACATGGCCAGTTGATTTTTGACAAAAATGCTAAGATGATTCAATGGGGGAAAGGAACTTTTCAACAAATGGGGCAAGGAAAATTGGATTTCCATGTATAAAATAATGAACTTAGATGCTTGTATCACATCATATATAAAAGTTATTTTGAAATGGACTTAAATGTAAGAGCTAAAACTATAAAACTTCTAGAAGAAAATTTTGAGTCCTTAGGTTAGAAAAAGATTTTTTATATACAACACAAAAAGCACAATCTAAGGAAAAAAAAAAGCTAGATTGAGCTGCAACAAAATAAATTTTTGTACTTCAGAAGGTACTGTTAGGAAAATGCAAGACACAGACTGGGAGCAGATACATATTTACAAGCTGTATATCTGATAAAGGACTTATATTCAGAATATATAAAGAAATATTTTAGTTCAATAATAAGACAACCCAATTAAAAAATGGTCAAAAGTTTTGAATAAATATTTTACCAAAAAAGATATACTAATGGCTACTAATCACATAAAAATGGTCAACATCATTAGTCAGAGAAAAGCAAATTAAAATCATAATGAGATCCATTCTATACCTGCTATAATGATTACAATAAAAAAGAGGACAATACCAAGCAGAGGAGAGGATGTGGAGAAACTGGACCCTCAGACATTGTACATTGTTGGTAGGTATGTAAAATGTTATAGTCACTTTGGAAAAACAATTTGGCAGTTTCTTAAAACTAAAATATGAACTTGCAGTATGATCCAACAATTCTATCTACCCAAGGAAAATGAAACATATCTTCACTCAAAGACTTACATGTGAATATTTATAGCAACATTATTCATAATAGCCCAAACCTGGAAGTAATTCAAATATCCATCAGCTGGTTAATGGATATACAAAATGTGGTATATTTATATAGCATCCATACTGTTCATCAATTAAAAGGGAATTAACTACATGCTATGACATGTGTGAACCTCAAAAACATAATGCTAAGCAAAAGAAACCTGACACAAAAGACAACATATTGTGTGACTCCATTTATATGAAATCTCCAGACTGTATGACTTCATGTATATAAAATTTCTCTAGACAGAAAACAGACTAGAGATTGGCTCGGGCTGGAGGTGGGAGGGGAATTGACTGTAAATTGGCACAAGGGAACTATTTGGGGTGATAGAAATATTCTAAAACCGCACTGTGGTGGTAACTGCAAATTTTATAAATTTACCAAACATCATTGAATTGTATACTTACAATGGGTGAATTTCATGGCACATGTAAATTATACCTCACTAAAATTGTTTTTTAAAAAGTAAATAGAGGAAGGACTTCCAGGTAACTGAAGGATAATAGTGGCTGCCTTCCTTTTCACCTCCCAATACTTCCTCTATAAACAATACACAACAGAATAAAGGGAGAAATGAAACTACTTGAAAACCACACTTCTGGCATGACTTAAGAAAGAATGTCTAAATTTCAAAATAATTGAAAATAGAATGGAGAAAAACACCAAATCCCAGTGTATGAGCTCTCCAAGTCCTGATATTTTTGTATTTTTGTAGGTCAGAGCATGAACTACACTAAAGGGGCTTAACATTAAAAGTACCGAATAGTTTGAAAGGGAAGATTTTGAGCTCCTGGCGTGGGGAGCTGGGTGGTGACCAAAAAGGCAACAAAGGCACCTTTTGGCAACTGGGTATGAAGGAGCAAAGAAGCATCAGGGGAAATTTTAGGGTTGTGCAAGACAAAAGAGAGCCAAAAAATGAGGTCATACAACTCCATCAGAAATGTGTGGAGTTTAATAAACCCTCTTTGGTTCTCTCAATTCCAGGATTGCCCTGTTAAATTTCTGGCTAGTCTGCCATTTTGTTACTTGACCCAGTAAGCAGGTTAGTAGAACTGTGGCTTTTCCTGTTCATTTCCTTTCAAGTTTGTTGCTTTTACTGATGGTGAGTTTGCTATTTTTATTGACAATGCTGCTGAGTGGGGTTTTTCCACGCTTAAGCTCCAAATCAAGTCAGCTGTTGGTTTTCACAGCTTGTCCTACCCTAGTGAAACTACAAGATTGAACTAGCTTGGGGATGGTGGGAGGATGGGAGGAATCCCAGAACATCACAGATTCCCATATGTCATGTACTTCATATATTATATGATATATCGTATCATATCATATTCATATACATTGCATATGATATATATGAAAAATGTGGCCTTATCATGATTAATTGCATATAGTTGGGATCTTCAAGAGCAGGTATGTAAACTACAGACCGAGGACCAAATCCTGCCCACTGCCTGTTTTGTAAATAAAGTTTTATTGTAACACAGCCACTTTCATTCATTTATATATTGTTTGTAGCTACTTTCATACTACAACAGCAGAGTGGAGTAGTTGTGAAAGTCCGTATGGCCCACAAAGCATAGTATCTGGCCTTTTACACAAAAAGTTGCTGACCTTTGCTTCAGAGTATTATCATCTTCATAATGAACATTATAATTATAATTATAAATAACACTGTTCTTTTGTCTAGTGTTTTTAATTTCACATTTATCCTTATGTGGCAAGCTGTATATTAAATTATCATTTATCAGACTTCAAAAACTAATGGCAAGCTTGCATAAGTATGAACATATAAATTATAATTTAAACTAAACATTCTAAAAATTAGTATTTTAATAATGTAATAATCTTAAAATGTCACAACAGAATACAAATAGAATTCAATACATTATAGTAATTTCATTTTGGCCTGGAATAACATTCATTATAACAATATTCTGTTTACATTTAATTCTACTTCTATCGTGCCTGCTCTTGCATGAGCAAACTACTGCAAAGTCTTAGTCATGAGAAAATGCACATTTTTTTCCCTTGACATTTTGAAATATCCTTGCTTAACTATTAGTTTGCATTTAAATGAGGAATACTTAAATTGTTTAATACTAACTACTTTTCCTTTATGGAGCAATTTTCTTAGTTGAACATATTTTACCTGTTAGAAGAGACATTCAATGTTCTTTGTTGAATAATATGTCTATGGATTGAACAAAAATTATCTGGAAATGTGTCTTCTCGGTGAGGTGTTAAAGATAGGCCAACAAAAGCGTCATTTAGCATATCCCCTCTGTCCAAAGGCCCCAGGAGTTCTGTTAAAAAATGATTAAGATCTGAATCAAATACAATTTCTGATAAACCCTTTATAAGTATGATTACAGGAAAACTTATACATACCGTGTTTCCCCGAAAATAAGACCTAGCCAGACAATCAGCTCTAATGTATCTTTTGGAGCAAAAATTAATATAAGACCCGGTATTATATTATATTATATTATATTATATTATATTATATTATATTATTCTTGGTCTTATAGTAAAATAAGACTGGGTCTTATATTAATTTTTGCTTCAAAAGATATATTAGAGCTGATTGTCCGGCTAGGTCTTATTTTCAGGGAAACATGGTATTTGTGATCTTGTAGAAGTCATGTAATCTCTCAGCTTCTGTTCCTTCATTTATTCAATAAAAGTGATAAATTAGATCATTCCTAAAATATTATCTCACTTCGAAGTCCATAAAGTAGACAGAAAAAGAAGGGAAGAGATAAGGTGAGTGAATAAAAATGTAAAGACTAAATGATTTTAAGACTCCTGGTTGCTAAGTAGGAAAGACAGAATAATAATTACTATCTTTATTGAGTTAGGCCCTTTATATATATTATCTCTAATTCTCATAATGACCCTGTAAGTTAGGTATCATTGTCCCATTTGCAGATACAGAAACTGAGGGTCAAAGAGGTTAATTGGCTTGCTCTAACCAGTATCTATTAAGCCTAGCAGAACATTTGGTCCTGTCTAAAACATCCACTGAGGCATCTGATTCATGCCAAAAGGTCCTTGATATTTGGTCTTGTCCAAAACATCCATTGAGACATTTGGTACATAGTTTGCTAAATGATGTAAACATTTAACTTTGTTAAAATTTTATGTTATTTTTATTGTAATTCATGATGAAATTTGGGTTTCACATTTATTCTTGTTCTTCCTTGTAATGAAGTTTGGCAGGTTACTCTTAAGTCAATGAGTAATTGCTCCCAAGTATATCTTAACCTGATTATTGGCTTTATTGTATCTGTTAATAATTTTGGTTATAAGAATTTGATTTTGTCAGTATCATTGTGAAATTGGTCACTATATTTGAGTATGACCACCAAGAACCTGGATGATAACTTGTTCACTGATTTGCCGTTTGTCTTTTAAAACTTCAATAAATCTCCAAATTGAAGGATGATACACTACCATTAGCTTTTGAAGTTTGCTATGCAAGCCTTCCATTGTGTTGTTCATCCTGTAGTGGCTGTTCAGTACTAATCTATAAACATTCTAAATTTCTGGTGGAAATCTTGGAGCTTCTGATCTTCTTCTTCCTTTGCCATGCCTTCCATAGACATATACTCTCTGAACATAGTCCATTAGGTCATCTGAATTTTCTTTTGCATTCTCCATAATGTACTCAAGTTTCGTTGGGCACAAACAGAAGTCCAAACAACATGGATGCACACTTATGGGTGTTAAGTTTCCATTGTTATATACACATGTTAGACTCAAGGAGGATAGTTTTCACCAGTGACTATGAAAAGTGAAACAAACATTCTTTTCCTTGTGCATTTGGTAGAAGTAGTTGACTTGCACTCATATTTGCAGTCTTGAAATCCATGATGTACAATGAAGGGTTAATCTTGAGATTTCTTTCCCATGCAAATACAAGTACTCTCATGTCTATATCTATATTCATATACATATATAGATGTAGATGTGTCTTCTCTCCTTTTCATTGTTAGTGCATAAGTCAATGGCACAGTACAACCCAGCAATACACTGTGCACAGTAAATAACTGAGTGAACTGTGCTGGTGCGGTGTATTGCTGGGTTGTACTGTGCCATTGACTTATGTGTGAGTAAGAGTTCTTTCACCATATTGAACACTGGAATCATGCATAAGTAATGGTTCTCCACATCTGGTCACTTTCTACTCCACTGGAATTGAAGTCCATGCAGTGAAGTCGGGTTTGAAGGTCAATGTCTGTTTGGAATTCTATTTACTTGCCTCTTTAATCCGTTTCTTTATGGTAGCAATAGCAGGAACTTTTCATTATGAATATCACAGATAGTTCTTTGAAGTACTTGCAATGGTGTTGCATTTGGTTCTTCTTCTCCATATCATTTTAAACTATTCAGTGTTTTCATGACTTCCCCTTCAACACTGATGTCTTCCTGTCCCATCTTGAATGACTATAATTTTATCCACATCCTGACTAGTTGTACATTGTGCACTACAGATTCCCCTCTCTTCATAGTGTCAAGTACCTTTTACTCCTCTCTCTGTTAAAGGAATGGAAAGGATAACAAAAACCATTGGAATGTAGCATTGGCTTTTCCTTTTGTGAGTAAAATATTTCTGCCATGTTCTGCCGTAATTTTCAAATACAGCTGCTATATTTTGCCAAGCAAAAGAAGAAGGGTTGTTTTTCTTCTTTTGTAGCCATCTGCCCAATAGTTGGTGATTTATTGGTAGGGGAAACCTTACTAATGTCTTATGGATTTGACACCCAATTAGGCAGGGCTGGATCAGCCAGTAGGTAGGCACCAACCAAGGCTGTTTGGTCCATGCCAACTGGCAGGTAAGTGGAAGTCACATCCACTAAAACCTCTCCCATAACATGCAGCAGGTTCTTCTCACAATCCACTGTGATTGTACCTCTGTAGGACATCGATTCATGGGAAACATCATCAATTAATCCTGGGCTATGGCACAGTGGTAGGGGACTTAATTAGATGCCCACTATGTCCTCATGGTGGCTATTATGACAATGGCTATGTGGTCGGACAGCCACACCCATTTTCACTCATCCTGAACAAGCGAGATGCTCTGTAAAGTGTTTACATCAACACGTTCACCGCCGTTTTACATAGCAGCTTGACCAAGCTCCTCCTTTCAAAGGCCACCCTTACTGAATGACCCAGCCACATCCAACCAAATGCCCAATGACATATTAGCACCCCATGCATTGAGATCCCATCCTCAACTTGTCATCTTCTGTGCATTTCTCTAATTGTAGGTCTTCAATATGCACAGTTAATATAAATCCTGCTCTTCTGCAATATTTGAACCCAGACCCATCTACCTAACCCCATGTGCCATTTATACCAGCTCAGAAGGGTTATTATTGGCAATAAAGCCACCACACAATTATTGGATCAATAAAGCATGATAGTTTTTATGTACTAATCCTGTAAACTAAAAGCATTAATAAACTTTACGAGCTGCTTGAATCCAGAAATATTTTGTGAGTGTGGATGTTTTTGACAAGACTAAATATCAAGGACCATTCGGCACGGACTAAACATGCTCATGGACGGTTTTGAAAGGAAAGGATTTCAAGGACCTTTTGGTGTGGACCAAATAGCTCCATGGCCATTTTGACAGGACCAGGTATCAAGGACCTTTTGGCATGGATCACAATTCTCAATGGACATTTTGGACAGGACCAAATGTCTGCTAATCTTCATTAAGTAGCAAAAGAATTAAGGTTCATACCTGCTATGTCTGGCTCAAAGCCAGCACTCTTCCATTTCTTCAAATCGCCCGAATCAAAAGAAGAGAAGTGAGCTAAGAGAACTTATTGCTGTTGTACATTTGTCTTCTGAAATAAATGGCACTATTTCCCTGGTGATCTTATACATTATTCTTTAAATCTAGCTATTCTTTTGCTGGCTTTGTGCCTTCTAAGGAGATATCCTTCCAGTCTAAAATTTCCAAAGGATTTTCAGGGTAAAACACATTTCAAGATATGCAATCACATGGAAGAATGAAAATCTTTCATAATATTGTTTGTTAAACTGACAGCTCTACTTAACAGAAGCCATTAAAATATTTACAAAGTAGCAGCTGCTCTTGTAAAAATACATGGCTTTTGGAGGCATAAAAATAAACAAGTTGATAAGTACAAGATAAGCCATTTGTCGGCTTCTTTGTGTACATTGCACAATATATAGAAAATTCTGATATTTACAGAGCAATTATAATATAAAGCCTTTTAAGTTAAAAGGACACAGACTCAGTAAGAACTGTTTACAAAAATTCTCCATGCTGATCTTTTAAACAATTTAGGAAGCCCCCAAACATAATTCTTTAAGAAGTGTTAGGTTTTGGTCCTATTTTTTTTTAATAGACTTTATTCTTGAACATAATTTTACATTTTATATATACATACATATGTACACACACACACACACACACACACACACACAATTCTCTCCCTATTGAACTCAACTGAGTTCTCTATTGAACTAGAATTTCAGCCAGTGGTCTTATGAAATAATTACAATTCATAGGAAGTAGACCAAGAGAACAAAAATGTTTAAAAGTAACTGAAGTTTTGCATTTTTATGCCTTAATCTACTAATTTAACATTTTATCTATAAACTGAATGATTGGTTTTGTCTTTTTAAAAACAACACCTTTCAACAAACAGACATTAATTATTAAATATCTATAATGTTGGTAATTTTTATTAGTTTTCTCAAAAGACAGCAGTGATATGCAATTTTTACAACTCTAGACTATTTATGGAGAGAGGAAAAATATAAGAAAGTGGCTTTTGGCAAAATCTTGACAGTCACATGGAAGAGCGACATTAGTGATGCTCCTGTGGTATGAACTGGTTAATTTTATTGAATGACTTCTGCTTACTGGTAAGAGTATTAGACTGAAAGGAAAATCTTCTGGAAGTGATTTATTTTTTAAACTTTTGCTTATTTTAAGTGTGTTTTCCCAGGACCCATCAGCTCCATATCAAGTAGTTGTTTCAATCTAGTTGTGGAGGGCACAGCTTGCACTGGCCCATGTGGGGATCGAACTGGCATTCCTGGTGTTACAAACATCGCACTCTAAACAACTGAGCTAACCGGCCATCCCTGGTAGTGATTTTTAAATCTGTGATATATTAAGAGCTTTATAAAACTACATATTATAATTTCATTATTAAATATTCATATAAGTTAAGGAATTATTCCAAAATCTATAAAAATATTTTGTGAATAGTTTTCCCTTCCTTGAAGTTCTTTTTTTTTTTAATCCCTCCATATGTAATACTTTTCATGTTGTTCTTAAAGAAAATAACATTTTTTCTTTTAGAGCTGCTATAAGGCATGAGACTAAGATGATAATGGGAAAAAGTAATGGGATGTTCAGTAAGTATCAACAACTTATAATAAGTAAGAAAGAGCAGGAAACAAGAGCCAAAAATGTTAAAAGAGGTGAGCATAGATAACTTATCTTTTAGGGTTAATGTTACGAGGTCCTACACTGTTAGTCTCAGCTATTTTGAAGTGTTGATCTGATCTGTATGAAAGTCGTGCCCTCCAGTGTAAGAAGCACAGAATATATTGTGTTGAACAGTTCTGTTTTCATTAAAAAACATGTAAGCACAAACAGGAAAAATATGCATATTATTAATAATAATGTGTTATCATAGTACTTTATAAATGAAAGTTTGTCTTTAACATTGGGTTTTTCCTTGTCATTTTTTGAGACCTTTGATATATATGTACCTCAGTGGAAATAAATAATGACAACTCATTCTTTGGGGAGATATAAATACAGTTGACCCTGGAACAGCTCAAGTTTGAATTGCATGGGTCCACTTATATGTGGATTTTTTTTCAATAAATATTAATTGGCCCTCTGTATCCATGGGTTTTGCATGGAAAATCCAATCAACTGCAATCAAAACAGTTATTTTCTATCCATGGTTGGGAATTGGCAGAAGTGGAGGGCTGATTATATGCATTGTTCTATGCCATTTAGTATAAGGCACTTGAGCATCTGTGGATTTTGGTATCCACATGGATCCAGCAGTTTAAGACCTCACTGCAGAGCAGAGAACAGAAGGCTTGGGCATGGAGTCTAGCCGCCCCCTCCCACCATCCCAGAGCTCGCCCTACCCTTACCTTCCCAGTGCTAGAAGCGGAACAGTAGCAGTGTCAGATCAAAAGAACAGAATATTTGCAGTTCTGAGAACTGTGGCCCACAGCCACAGACTCAGCCCAACTAGTTCCAGTGAAGGGGAGGGAGCCCTGGGGGCTGTGCTGGTGGTCACCGCCATTGCTCACAGCCACCTCTCACAGCCCACCCCGCCCTCACCCCCACCTATCTGGGTGGATCCCTGCAGGGGTAAACAGAGCTGCTGAAACACACAGGCCCTGAATCTGGTGCAGGAAGACATTCAGAACTTCAGAAGCTTTCCACATCCCCCAACAGAGTCAGTGCCCTGAGTCCCAGGAAACCTGCTCACACAGGAGAAGCCCACTTTCCAGGGAATCCCCCCATTGTGTGAGAAGCCGGAACAGTGCAGAGAAAATACAACACTACAGCATGAAAGAGAATTAAAGGCTGCAGTTGGAAAGAAAATAAAGCATTCTACCAACACCTACAGGAAAGCAAAGGAAAGACGTCTTCCTACCAACCTGTTGCAGAGCCCGCTCCTATAGATGCCTAGGAAGAGAAATAATTCACTAATTGCCATGAATACCAAGGTAACAAGGCAGCTCAGAAAGAAAATGAAAAGTCTACAGAAAATGAACTTAAAGACATGGAAATATGTGATTTAAATGACAGAGAATTGAAGACTGCAGTTCTGAAAAAACTCAATGAGATGCAAGACAACACAGACAGGCAGTTTAATGGACTCAGAAACACAATCAAAGAACAACATGAACATTTTACCAAAGAGATTGAAATTTTAAAAAAGAACCAAATAGAATTTCTGGAGATTAAGAACTCAATAAAAGAAATGAAGAATGAAATAGCCAGCTTAGGTAATAGAACTGACCAGATGGAGGGAAGAATCAGTGACATTGAAGATAGAAATCTGGAAATGACACAAATAGAAGAAGAGAGAGACTTGAGAGTACAAAGAAATGAAAGAACTCTACAAGAACTTTTGACTCCATCAGAAAGAGCAATATAAGAATAATGGGCATACCAGAAAGAGAAAGGGAGAAGGGAATAGAGAATATATTCAAATAAATAGTCGATGAGAACTTCCCAAACTTGTGGAAAGAACTGGATCCTTGAATCCAAGAAGCAAATAGAACACCTATTTATCTCAATCCCAACAGGCCTTTTCCAAGGCACATTGTACTGAAGCTGCCAAAAATTAACGACAAAGAATCCTCAAGGCAGCCAGGGAAAAGAAGATGGTAACCTACAAAGGAAAGCCTGTTGGGTTACTACCATCAGATTTTTTCAGCAGAAACTACAAGCGAGGAGGGAGTGGACTAAATATTTCAAACTATTGAAAGATAGAAATTATGAGCCACAAATAATATATCCAGCAAAGATAGACTTTAGATATAAGGAGGAATAAAGACCTTCCCAGACATACAGAAGCTGAGGGAATTTTCTAACACATGACCTGCACTACAAGAAATACTACAAGAAATACAAGAAGGAGGCTATTTGACCAGCATGAATAGGGATAATTTGTGACAACAAAACCATAAAAAGGGGGAGAGTAAAGGTCAGAAATGGCATAAGGGAATGGAGAAAGTAACCATGTTGAAGAAAATGGAATACTCTAAATATGAAACTTTCTTTTACATAAACTTAATGATAACCACTCAAAAAAAAAAATCCAGAATCGAAATATATAACATAATAAAAGAAGAAACAGAGAGAAAAATCAAAGAATACCACCACACTGAAATAATAGGCAGCAACAAAAAGGCAAAGAAACAATGGAGACACAGTCCTACCAGAAAACCAAAGATAGAATGATAGGAAATCCTCATATATCAATAATCACCCTAAATGTGAATGGACTGAACTCACCAATAAAAAGGCACAGAGTAGCAGAATGGATCAAAAAACTAAACCCAACCATATGCTGCCTCCAAGAGAAACATCTCAGCTACAAGAACAAATATAGACTCAAAGTGAAAGGGTGGAAATTGACACTCCAAATAAATGGTATCCAGAAAAAAGCAAGTATAACCATACTGATATCAGATGAAACAAACTTCGGGATAAAAAAAGTAATAAGAGACAAAGATGGGCATTTCATAATGATAAAGGGAACTATACAACAAGAAGACATAATCATCATCAGTACTTATACCCCCAATCACGGAGCACCGAAATATACCAAGCAACTACTAACAGAACTAAAGGGGAAAATTGACCAAAACACAATTATAGTAGGGAACCTAAATACATCATTGAAAGCTATAGATAGATCATCCAAACAGAAAATAAATAAAGAAATATCAACCCTAAATGACACATTAGGTGAAATGGACATAACTGACATTTATGGAGCATTTCATCCTAGAACATCAGACTATACATTCTTTTCTAGTGTATATGCAACATTCTCAAGGATAGATCATATATTGGGACATAAAACTAGCCTCAGCAAATTTAAGAAGATTGAAATCATACCAAGCATATTCTCTGATCACAAGGCTTTGAAGTTGGATATCAACTGCAAAAAGAAAGCAGGAAAAAACACAAATATGTGGAGATCAAACAACATACTTTTAAAGAACAACTGGGTCAAAGAAGAAATAAGAGGAGAGATAAAAAGATACACAGAAATAAATGACAATGAAAATATATCCTACCAAAATTTTTTGGATGCAGCAAAAGCAGTTTTAAGAGGGAAATTTATATCATTACAGGCCTATCTCAAGAAACAAGAAAAATCCCAGATAAATAACCTCACAATACACCTTAAAGAGCTAGAAAAAGAAGAACAAATGAAACCCAAAGTCAGCAGAAGGAAGGAAATAATAAAAATCAGAGCAGAACTAAATGAAATAGGAACAAAAAGACAATAGAAAGAATTAATGCAACAAAGAGCTGGTTCTTTGAAAAGATTAATAAAATTGACAAACCCTTGGCTAGACTCACTAAGATAAAAAGAGAAAAGACACAAATAAACAAAACCAGAAATGAAAGAGGGGAAGTTATCACAGATGCCACAGAAATACAAAGGATCATCCAAGAATACTATGAAGGATTATATGCCACCAAATTCAATAACCTAGAAGAAATGGACAAGTTCTTAGAAACACATAGCCTTCGTAGGCTGAATCACGAAGAACCGGAAAATCTAAATAGACCGATCACCAGTAAGGAAATTGAGTGAATCAGTCATCCGAAACCTTCCCAAAAGCAAAAGTCCAGGAACAGATGGCTTCACTAGTGAATTCTACCAAACATTCAAAAAGGATCTAATACCTGTCCTTCTCAAACTCTTCCAAAAAAACTGATGAAGAGACAATACTCCCTAACTCATTTTATGAGGCCAACACAGAAAAAAGAAAATTAAAGACCAATATCTCTGAGGTATACAGATGCAAAAATCCTAAAAAAAATTCTAGCAAATCGAATGCGACAATGCATTAAAAAGATTATACATCATGACCAAGTGGGGCTCATCCCAGGGGCACAAGGATGGTTCAACATACGCAAATCGGTCAATGTGATCCATCTCATAAACAAAATAAAGGACAAAAATTATATATCAATAGATAGAGAAAAAGCATTTGACAAGATACAACATCCATTTATGATTAAAACACTTAATAAAATAGGCATAGAAGGAAAATACCTTAACATAATAAAGGCTATATATGACAAACCCTCAGCTAATCTCATAATTAATGGTGAAAAACTGAAGCCCTTTGCTCTGCATTCAGGAACACGACAGCACTGTCCCCTATCACCTCTGTTGTTCAACATAGTATTGGGAGTCCTAGCCAGAGCAATCAGGCAAGAGAAAGAAATAAAAGGCATCCAAATGGGGAATGAAGAAGTTAAATTGTCACTTTTTGCAGATGACATGATGCTAAAAACCCTAAAGACTCCATCAGAAAGCTCTTAGAAACAATAAATGAATACAGTAAGGTTGCGGACTACAAAATCAATGTACAAAAGTCCATTGCATTCCTACCATGTTTCCCTGAAAATAAGACCTAGCCAAACAATCAGCTCTAATGAATCTTTTGAAGCAAAAATTAATATAAGATAAGACTCGGTCTTATATTAATTTTTGCTCCAAAAGACACGTTAGAGCTGATGGTCTGGGTAGGTCTTATTTTCGGGGAAACACGGTATATACTAAGAATGAAATCTCAGAAAAAATAAAGAAAAAAAACACAATTCCTTTTGCAATTGCAACAAAAAGAATAAAATACCAAGGAATAAACTTAACCAAGGATGTGAAAGACCTATATACTGAAAAGTATAAGACATTTAAAAAAGAAATTAAAGAAGACACAAAGAGATGGAGATATTCCATGTTCATGGATTGGAAGAATCAACATAGTTAAAATGACCATATTACCCAAAGCAATATACAGATTTAATGCAATCCCTATCAAAATCCCAATGGTATTTTTTTTAAAGAAATAGAACAAAAAATCATCCGATTTGTTTGGAACCACAAAAGACGCTGAATAGCATAAGCAATCTTAAGAAAAAAGAACAATGCTGGAGGTATCACTCCCTGACTTCAGCTTGTACTACAGAGCAACAATAATTAAAACAGCATGGTATCGGCAGAAGAACAGACACACAGGCCGATGGAATAAAATTGAGAACCCAGAAATAAATCCACATAAATATGGACAGAGAATTTTTGACAAAGAAGCCAAGAACATACAATGGAGAAAAAATAGCCTCTTCAATAAATGGTGCTGGGAAAATTGGAAAGCCACATGCAAAAGAGTGAACTAGACTACTATTTGTCACCGTGTACCAAAACTAATTCAAAATGGATCAAAGACCTAAACATAAGACCTGAAACAATAAACTGCATAGAAGAAAACATAGGTACTAAAATTATGGACCTTGGGTTCAAAGAGAATTTTATGAATTTGACTCCAAAGGCAAGGGAAGTAAAAGCTAAAATATCAAACTATATCAAACTAAGAAGCTTCTGTATAGCAAAAGAAACCATCGACAAAATAAAGAGGCAACCAACTGAATGGGAGAAGATTTTTGCAAACAGCGCCTCTGATAAGGGGCTAATATCCAAAATATATAAGGAACTCAACTCAATAAGAAAACAACAATCTAATTAAAAAATGGGCAGAGGACTTGAAGAGACATTTCTCCAAAGAGGACATACAAATGGCCAATAGATATGAAAAAACGCTCAACATCACTAATCATCAGAGAAATGCAAATAAAAACCACAATGTGATATCACCTCACCCCAGTTAGAATGGCTATCATCAACAAGTCCAATAGTAATAAGTGTTGGAGAGGCTGTGGAGAAAAAGAAACCCTCATACACTGTTGGTGGGAATGCAGACTGGTGCAGCTGCTATGGAAGGCAGTGTGGAGGTTCCCAAAAAAATTAAGAATAGAATTACCATATGACCCAGCAATCCCTCTCCTGGGTATCTACCCAAAAAATCTGAAAATATTTATCCATAAAGACATGGATGCTCCAATGTTCATTGCAGCTTTATTTACGGTGGCCAAGACATGGAAACCAAAGTGTCCCTTGATAGATGAATGCATAAAGAAGTTGTGGAATATATATACAATGGAATACTATTCTGCCATAAGAAAAGATGAAATAGTACCATTTGCGACAACATGGACGGATCTTGAGATTATAATGCTAAGCGAAATAAATCAGACAAAGTAGAGAACCATATGATTTCACTGATATGTGGTATCTAAAACTGAAAACAACAAAAGAACAAGACAAACAAATGAAGAAACAAAAACTCACAGACACAGACAATAGTTTAGTGGTTACCAGAGGGTAAGGGGGGAAGAGGGTTAATGAGGGTAAAGGCGGTAAATGAGGGTAAATGGGGTCTAATATATGGTGATGGAAAGAGAACTGACTCTGGGTGGTGAACACACAATGTGATATATCGATGATGTATTACAGAATTGTACACCTGAAGTCTATGTAACTTGACTAACAATTATCACTATAATAAACTTTAATTTTTTAAAATTGGGTTTATTAGTTCTAATGTTTGTTTTCTAGCTTAAATTTCTAGAAATTAAATGCTAGAATTTCCAGTATTAATTTCAGCTTTTATTTTTATTTAGTCTTTCCTTGTGCTTTTTTTTTTTGAGGGGACAGGATTTGCTTTGTTGTTGTTTCTTAGTTTTTAAAGTTTTATCTGATTATTGTGAATTTCATTTTTATAAGTATTAAATGTTATAAATTTTTCTCAGATAACTAAAAGATTTGATATATTTGATTTTCATTATTTTTATTCTCAAGAAATCTGCAATTTGACTTGATCTAAGAATTATTCGATACTGTGTTTTCAAGTTTCCAAGTGACAGGCCTTTTAATTTTTATTTTACTATTAATTTCTCATTTTTTTGTAAATTTGAAATAATACATAAAAGAGTATACTTTTATGTATTATTTCAAATTTACAAGTTTATTGATGTTTTCTTATGGCTAGTTTTCCATCAGCAGTGCATGAAGGTTCCCTTTTTTCCACATCCTCGCCAACATTTGTAATTTCTTGTCTTTTTGATCAGAGCCATTTTCACAAGTGTGGGTAATATAGCTCATTGTGGTTTTTTGATTTGCAGTTTCATGATGATTTGTGTTGAGCACATTTTCATGTACCTGTTAGCCATCTGTATGTCTTCTGTGGAAAAATTTCAATTCAGATCCACTGCCCATCTTTTCACTGGATTTTTTTTTTTGAGTTGTATGAGTTCTCTATTTATTTTGATTATTAATCCCTTGTCAGATATGTGATTTGCAGGTATTTTCTCCCAATGTGTAGGTTGCCTTTTCATTTTGTTGATAGTTTCCTTCACTTAGTTTCGATTCTCAAGTGTTTCCTCCATTAAATTCTTTAGGTATCATACGACATTGAGTTTTTAGTTGTGTGATCCTTCTAGTTTAACCTTCATTTCTGAAATGATTTTTTTGCTTTTATTTCTAATTATTTTCTTAATTCTTTCATCTCTAAAAAAAATCTTGCTTCTCTAATCACCTCAGTTTTTAGTTTTTCTAATACTGATTTATGTTGTTCTTTCATAACTTCTATCATTTTATTTAAGCTTATTTTAGACTATTAGGGTCAGTTTTCATCTGTTTGTGGGCAAGTTGTTCTGTAATGTTTTCACTGTTTGTAGGGAAATTCTTCTCCTTATTCTGTTATTTTAAAGTAATTCTGTATGAGACTTGATTGCAATCTTTTACTGTTATTCATTTTTGTGAGAAATTGGTATTTCTATACATTTAAGAGGGCAGAGTGGGCCAAGATAACTTTTTTATCTTTATAGGTCTAGAGCACAAGTCTGTGGTGTTCACCAAGTAGTAAAAAAATATGGTTTCCTACTGCCTTAGTCCATTCAGGCTGTGATATCAAAATGCCACAGACTGGGTAGCTGATAGGAATTTATTTCTTATAGATCTGGGGCTGGAAGATCTATAAGAGTCCAAGAACAGGGTGTAAGTGTGGTCATTTCCAGGAGGAGGCCCTCTTCCAGGTTATCGACTGCTGATTTCCTACTGTCCTCAGGTGTAGAAGAGGGAGAAGGATCTCTCTGGAGCCTGTTTTAATCCCATTCATGATGGCTCCATCCTGGTGAGCTAATCACCTTCCAAAGGTCACATCTCCTAGCACCATCATCTTAGGGGTTAGGATTTCAACATATTAATTTTTGGGGGGACACAAATATTCTGACCATAGCACCTATATTCTTCCAATTTCAACTCTTTTCGGTGACACTATGTGCCTATTATACTGAATCTGGGCTTTACTTTGTTTTTCTTCAGGTTGAGGAATATATCTAGAAAGCATATTTTGATTTGTTAGTTTTAAGCATTTTTACGACCCAGAATCTAGACCATTTCAGCATCTCCATACCTTCCCACAGTTCCACTGTATCCACAAATTATAGCCTAGAGTGTCCCCTTCAGTTTCTGTTACTGTTCTGAGAATGGCCCTGCAAAATTTTCCAGTTAGTAATCGAGTTCTCCATTTCTCAGGGCAATAAAAAGCCCCTTACATTTTCTCTGCTTCTCCCATGAAATTTTTATTATTTGTGAGTGTGTGAAGCGCTGCTTTCACCATGTGTATCCATACTGAAAATCAAGATCAAGTGAGCTTTTGCTCTTCTCCCTGGGTGGTTTTTTTCCTCCCTGAGCTGGACTTAGGATACCTGCATTACCGTTTCACAGGTGTACAATACCAGTTCAACTCCCCACCTGGCAATGTCCCTGGAGTGGATTGTGCCTGGGTAGTGTGACTGGGTGCTTGGAACCAGAAGCAAGAGCCCCTTGGGGCTCACCCTTTTCCTCCCCTCACTGGGTCAGTGAAAAAAGTGAGAGTGGTGCTATTTCACAGGTGGCCCACATGGCCCATCACCCCTTCAAGGCAGGGATGTGGTGTGTGTGTGTGTGTGTGTGTGTGTGTGTGTGTGTGTGTGTGTGTGTACGCATGCACGCATACTGGGAGCCTCCCACTTATTATACACCTCTCGAGTCTCTTCATTGTTCCAGAATAGAGTCAAGCTCAGCAAAGTATTTTTTCCTCACTGATTCTGCCAAATCTGTTCCCTCAGCTGTGGTTTTGCTGGATAGTAGGTAGGGACAGTAGGAATCTTGTTCATCTATTCATGCATGTCAGTAATAGATGACGAGGCATTTGGCTACCTTAAGGGAGTTAGAGTTACGTCCATCATTTACCTGTGCTTCATTGAATTTATTCAGAGCACTAGGTAGAAATCACACTGCGTCAATACCCAACTGTGGACCTTCACAGTCCCATGAAGTTTTTAGTGCATTTGCAGATGTTGGTGATTTGTCCACAGCCCTTTATATTTTAGGGTTCATAAGAATACGTTGTCACTAGATTTTTTGTAGATGTTGTCCATGGATTTTGGGGTTCATATCCTACTTGCTCTTTCTGTTCTTAATGAGGGGTTTCAAGGAGATTCAAATACTACACTGATGCCATCTTTTCAGAATCCTCTGGCAGCACTGAATTTCATAAAACCAGGGAATAATACAAATATCCAGCAATAGGATATTGGTTAAACAAATTATAATATGTTCATACAATTGAGTAATAGCTGTAAAAAAGAAGGGGGTCAATATACACACACACACACACACACACACACTCATGTAGAGCTTTCTAAAATAGTTTGTTAAATTCTTTTTAAAAGGCAATTTGTAAAACAGGAAATAATGAATGACCATATTTTGTTAAATTATGTGAAAGTTAGGGGAAAAATAGAAACATATATAATAAGATTCCTTTTCTAGTGGGTGGAAGTATATGGAAATGTTTTTCCAAATTAAACATTTCATCAATGTTTGAATTTATAATATGTATATGTATTACTTAACTTTTGTTATCAGAAAGAAGTATATATTTTAAAAACACAATGGTTATAACATTATATAACTTATAAAATTAACATACATATATAATTGTAAATGTAATATATATATATAAAGATATCTCTATCTATACACACACACACACACACACTCATATAACTGTTAACATTACTTGCCTCTGAAGAGGAAACTAACTGGGTGACTGCAGAGTAGGCTTGAGATTAGAACTTTTCACTAGGTATGATACCTTTCCAATTCTGAATCATGGGTATATTCATTATTCAAAAAATAAATGTAATTTAAAATTTCAAAAAAATACACATGCACATACATTTAAAACTCATCAAAAATAGGCAATTTAGTAAATAGCCAAACTTAATTGCTTTTTTCCTAAAAAATTATTAGCATGCGAAATTTATAAACAATAAATGGAACCAAAGATTTTATACTAAAAACTGATGTTTTCTACTAAGGACTAGTACAATAAAAATGTGGTCTAATGACATTGAATTGGGTTCATCCAGAAGACATAAATTTGATCTTTTCTTGTGAGATCTATCCAATTTTTTTAAAATTAAATTTTTGGGGGTAACATTGGTTGCTATATAAGTTTCAAGTGTACAATATTATAATACATCATCTGTTAATATAGCATTGTGTGCTCATCACCCAAAGTTTAGTCTCCTTCCATTACCATACATTCGACGCTCTTTACCCTCACCCTACCTCTCCTCCCCTCTGGTAACCATTGTACTGTTGTCTGTGCCAATTAGTTTTTTTGTTTTTTTAGAAGACATGTTTTAAATGGCATTAATTCCACTTATTTATTCTGGCAAGTTACTGATAGGCTTTTTACAATCTATCAAATATTTTAAACAAGATTTAAAAAAAAATCTCAGTGACATGTTATTTCTTTGAAGTATAGAAACAAATCCACAAAACAGGTATCAAAATCATCTGTTAGAACAAGAGTCACCAAACTATGGCCGGGCCAAATCCAGCCTGTTGCCTGTTTTTCTGCAATGGTAAGCTAAGAATGATTTTCACATTTTTAATGGTTGGGAAAAAGTCAAAAGAATAATAATATTTTGTGGAATGTGAACATTATATGAAATTTATATTTCAGTGTTCATAAATAAAGTTTTACTGGAATCTGACTTTGATCATTCATTTATGTATTATCTATGGCTGCTTTTGCACAATGGCAGAGTTGAGTAGTTGTGACAGAAACTGTATGGCCTGCAGTGTCTAAAATATTCATCATCTGGCCATTTACAGAAAACAATTTGCCGACCTCTACTTTAAAATACTTCATTAACCTAGAAAAGCTAGGTCCATTAGAATCATAGGCTTTAAATCACCTCCAGTTTTATTGTGGTTCTGACAGAGTGATCAACAAAACAATAGGTTTGATCCTCAATTATTAGTTTTTCATTCATGACTTAGGTAAATTCTTGAGATCAACAAATAAATTAAAATATTTGAAATAGTTTTCTTTCTCCTGAATGAAAATCTTACCTCACAGCTGTTACCCTAGAGTAAAAGGGAAGACTAACATATCATTTTGTGCTGAGCCACATAATTAATGGACCAGTGCACACATTGATAGGTTTAGATGAAAAGTGACTGAAATTTGAACTGTTAGCTTTCCCTTTCTTGTTACTTCAAAACTAGTTTGGGCTTTAAACATCAACTTACAGGTGTTTATCTTTTCTTAGTTGTCACATAAATAGGCTTCCTGAGACATAGTTTTGTGGTTTGGTTCACCTCAAAAAGAAAAACCCAAGAATTCTACAATTTAATCCACAAAGACTAGACTCCTACTGTCCCTTAAGGTTGCCTCCATCCATTGACATATCCTTCATATGCATTCAGATATGAAAAATTAGAAGTGTCATTATTGAATACTAAGTTACTGAGCAATTAATTACACAGAAAGGTCTTTACCTCCAAGTTTGAGCACTGACCAGAATTCAATCTGGTATTTCATGGTAAAAGGATTAAAACCTTTAATAATTTAAAAGTTAGACATCTGAATTATTACATTATTGAAATTAGACCACAAAAGTTATTTTGTTGCAAGTAAGGTTTTTGATCTGGGAACAAAGAGGGATTTTCAATGACTATATATTGTACTTTTTCTACACAATTTGAATTTTTTTGATGAGTTCATATTACTTTCATTATTAAGACTAGTTAAGATTAAATTATTTAATATTCAGGAAAGAATACCGTGGTTCCCTGAAAATAAGACTTACCTGGATTATCAGCTCTAATGCGTCTTTTGGAGCAAAAATTAATATAAGACATGGTCTTATTTTAATATAAGACCAGGCATAATATTAGTATAAAATATCATATCATATATCATATCATATCATATAATACCTGGTCTTATGTAACATTGTTGTCCTTATGTATATTAATTTTTGCTCCAAAAGATGCATTAGAGCTGATGCTCCAGCTAGGTCTTATTTTTGGGGAAACACGGTATTTAGAGTATTAGAAGTCAATAAACTGTAATTTGTTTTCATACCTTATTTCAGCAAAATTGTACAGTTGTTAGAAAAGTATAATGTGAATATATATTTGTTTCTGCTTTTAATATTTTAATGTAAAATTAAGCATTTGCCATAAAAATATAGCATGCTTTGAAACAAGGATTTTTCTATAGTTTTTAATAAAGATATTAAAGGTCTCTTGTAAAGCTTTTGGAATTAATAGCAATATTAATTCAGTATACATATAGTTACACTAAAACACATTGTTAATATTTTTAAATATTGGTTCAAAACCTGCCAACAATTAAAAAAATTATTTTCTTTGTTCTCAATCTGAAAGTTGCTGATATAATGAAGGCTGAATTAGCTAATTGTGATGCTTAAATTTACAACTTATATTCATGCATAATGTCGTAAATTTTCTTTGCATTGCTCTTTACTATTTGGGTTTTAGGTTTTTTTCCAGATAGACGCTTTTATGAGCCAAACCATAGGAGTATTTCCTGAATTCACCTTTAGGCATTAAGACAAAAAAAGTAGTGGAATTAAAACCTGACTTGTTTAAAACATCACTGTGCTACTTTGAATGACAGTTTACAATTTACAAGTAGGGTGTGGCTAATAAAGTCACTGAAGCGGACATAAGCATAGGTTTTCCCTTATAAACACTCCTGGCCTGTCAATCACACCTCTCAAATGCTTTGTTGCACAGGCATGCCAATAACTAAAACCACATTTTATCATTGTTGTCCTCAAAGGCTTGTAAAAGGCCATGCAATCCCATCAGTATTTGAAACCCCAGATTAAAGTTGAAGTCCTCAGAGAATTCTAGTCTACCTAAAAGAGTCAAATTTCCTTTCAATTGATATAATGTATTATAAGAATGATGAAAATAATTTAACAAAATTGTTAAAATTTTGGTTTCAAAGGACTTTTTTTGCCTTGTTTTCAACATCTTCTATATAACAAAATTTTACATATCTAGAAAAATGTTCATATAAATGACTTAAATATGTATGTAATTATCTTCAGTGGTTTAATGCATATTTTATGCATATTAAGGTCTAGTAAAAACAAACAACAGCAACAAAAAACCCTGTGGCTACGCTTCCCCTGCTGCCCCGAACATGGCATCCTTAGTAATTTTTTCTTATTTATGTATTATCAGTCTATGTTTTATCTTTTGTGTGGTAATCTGGTACATAGTTTTAAAGGCATAGATTTGGGTGATAGAAGCAGGGCTTAAGCCAATAAAAGTTCTACATATGGTTGAGCATTTTCTAGTTTTAGAAAATGGATTCCTATTATCGCAGATTTCAAAACTGGGTATGAGGATGGAAGTTGGTTACATTTTGCATACCTTCTGTGATTGGAGCATGGGGTGAGAAAGTAACTTGAGAGGTGTAGGGAGCAGCAGAAGAGTGGGTGAATCTGACTGGATATGTACAACTCTAAGCTGAATGTGAGGTAGTTGGTTACAACGTGACTCTGGAAGTCTCTAGGATAATTTTAGCTAAAATGGATAGAGTGGCTGTGTCCTGGAGGAAAACGGTATCTCCAACTTTGATTACGTCTCCTGATGACCGTTATCTATTGCTTGGTACATTAGAAAGTTTTCTTTTTGTCTTTTAAGGTTATTTAGTCTGAAGTTCTTCCTAAGTAGTGGTTGGTGAGGGTTTGTGAAGTTACCCAGCAGTGCAGAGAAAAAGCAGATATGGAAATTAAAGTTACTACACAGTGATACTTTATAAATGAATGTAAATTATTATTTGTTGGCCATAGTAACCCTCCAGTGCAGGACTGACGTTTGAGTTTTTCTTTTAGGTACACAGAACCAGATGTATTGGCAGATGACCCCTCCACCCCCTGGTCTACATACCTTCTCTCTAAAGGCTTGTCTCTAAAAGGTTCTTGGTTAGGTTAGGCATTGCTATGTGTACATGTCCACTTGTTTGCTCCTAATTGTCTCAGTTAATTAAAACTATGTGGAGAATTTATGATCAGAATGCAAGTAAAGCCTTGTATTTTTTTGAAAAGGTTCATTAAGCAGGACAATGAGGTTAGAAAAATGGGGTATGAAATAACCTGTGAATCCCAGAAAAGTTTGAATATCTTTGATGGGGGGCAGTGTATGCGTTGTCCCACTCAAGGCTGGATCCTGTCCGGAAACAGCACTGGATAGAACATTAGGAGAGTCAACTTCAGTCTCTCAAAGATGCCTTCTTAGGGTTTGGTTCAATGGTGGTATTCTTGCAGACTGAATTGCCAAAGCTGAATTGCTTTGCCTGAACAGACTCATATAAAGTTGAAAGCTGAGGATAAAAAAATAGAAATTTCATCCATTTATGTGATTACTCCTAATATAAAAGATCACCCTTTGGAATTGGCTGAAGCATTGCATGGCCTTAATAATATCACAAGTTACTTTTAGATTAAGAATGTCTGGAAAGCTTTTTCACTTCCAGTTCTACCCTGTTAGTCCAACTTCTTTAAGATTAAGACCATCATAGTTGTAAGATATTGGCACAGTAGGAGTTCCCCACCCGCCCCCGCCAAAGACATTTGCAAAAACTAGAGAGATCTCTTGTACCTTGGACATAGATCAGGAATATGGGAACAAAGAGCCTTTGGCTTGGATGATAACTACACTGTTTGCCACGCTAAGCACCAAGTCTTTTATGTGCAGTTCTAGTGACAAGGTAACTCCTTTTGTCTCCTGGTCTGAGAAGACCTTAGAGGAAGTGGTGCATTAGGTTAGAATTCTAGAGTGGATAGAGCAGATGGCAGACCTAGCTAGGTAGATTGTAGATTATGCTTATATCTCTCCCTAGAGGTAAAGCTTGCAGTATTTCAGTCAGCAATACAAGATAGCTGTTATCAGCCTGCGTTTATATCTGTTACATTTACAGTGATTTTTTTTCTACAGGTATAAGCAACGTAATACTTCATTATGCCTTTTAGTATACAGTGTCATGAGGATTTTTTTAATTGTAAATTACTTTCCATTTATTCTTTCTCTATATTAAAGTTATGACATCACACTGTCTTATTAAAATTATGTATATGTGTATACGTACATTTTCATTAATTTTATTTCAGCAAAGTAAAATTGATGTCATAATGAGGTATGTTATAAAAAGAGGAAAAGGTCTAACAAGGTTAACAACAGCTGATGTCACCTATAAAGCATAAAACAAATGGGGAAGTGGACCCCAACAAACCAATTATCTATACCGACAATATAAAATGGATATATTCTTTAAATCTTTTAGTCCCTCATTAAAAACAAGAAAAGACTATATCAGTACTACTAAATATAAATATGTCTAAATGTAGGAAACCTTAAATAATAGATGAGAAAACTAGGAATTCCCATTTTAGGGAAATAACACATCTGCCATTAATAATGTTCATGAATCCTATTCTTTCATTTTGACTAAATTGTGCAATGAACTTACGACTACTCAAGTTATTTCCAATAGACAAATGATAATCAGCAAAGACCTAGATTCTCCATTAACCTAATGATATTATCAGAGTATATTTTACCACCTTCCTATGTGAATATCTCTAGACAGCATATTCTCTAATTTTGAAAATCTGAGTAACGCTCACAAACTTAGCTATGTAGAGAATAGACAGTATTGATACAGTTACATGAAGCCTCCCTGGAAAAGAGAAGCTAATATTAATAGTCTAGTTTCTGCTTCCCTATGGAGTTTACAAAAGCCTCTTTTAGGGGGGTTAGTGGGCAAGATTTAAATGAATTCTGCAAAACTCAAGACATACTAGCTTCACACGGTAATTTAGGGGCAGGAAGGGAAAAGCATGTGTTAAGGAGCCCAAGATTATAGTACCTTTGTAGATGTTATAGATTTTCACTAGTAGTCTGATTGATTTTGAAATCTCTCTCGGATGTTATGCTCTGCCAATGTTCTAAGAGCCAAGTAGAGAAAGAAGACCAGGAATCTTAGCTTTTCCCATTTAGTTGCATACAATCATGTAATTTTCCTGTTTCTGACATGGTCCTCACCCTGCAGTCTCTCTCTTTTACCCTCTCCAGAGAACAAACACCTGAAGAATAAACCTCCACTCTTCTGCTGCGGTGGACAAGTCTGTCACCTAGTAGAACAGGTTTTAAATTTCTTTTTTTAAAAAAAAAACTATTAAATTTACTGGGGTGATATATGCGGTCTGGAAATTAAGTTTGTGGACTCATCCTAGAAAAAGTGCTGCATACCTCGTTGCTGAATATCACTACAGTCACCTTCGAAGTACTCCCCTTGGGAAGCTATGCACTGACGTCAGCGCCTAGTCCACCCTTCAAAGCAATTTTGGAACTCTTTTCTGGAATGGCCATCAGAGCTGTTGTCATATTACCCTTGATGTCCTGAATGTCATCAAAATGTCTTCCTTTCAATATTTCCTTTATCTTCGGGTAAAGAAAGAAATCACTGGGGGCCAGATCAGGTGAGTAACGAGGGTGTTCCAATATTTATTTGTTTACAGGCTAAAAACTCCCTCACAGACAGTGCTGTGTGAGCTGGTGTATTGTCATTGATGCAAGAGCCATGAATTGTTGGCAAAAAGTTCAGGTCACCTAACTTTCATGCAGCCTTTTCAGCATTTCCAAATCATAAACTTGGTTAACAGTTTGTCCACTTGGTACAAATTCATAATGAATAATCCTTCTGATATCAAAAAAGGTTAGCAATATTGTTTTGACTCTTGATTTGGACTGACGAGGCTTTTTTGGTCGTGGACAATTGGCTGAGTTCCATTGTGCACTTGGACGCTTTGTTTCAGGGTCGTATTGGCACCCAGTGATAACATGGCCCAAAACATTATCCTGCGTCTCCAAAAGGTCTTGGCAAATTTCTACTCTCCTTTGTTTTTGTTCACTGGTGAGCTACTTTGGGACCATTTTTGCACAAACCTTTCTCATGCCAAGATTTTCAGTTAAGATTTTCCTAACTGTTTCTCTATGGATGTTTACTTGGTCTGCTCTGCTTCTCACAGACAGCTGACGATTTTGATGCACAAGTCAACAAATTTTTGCAAAGTTTTTGTCACTTCTGCTTGTGACTGTCCACCCTGACCTCTCCTCATCAGTGACACATTCGCTCCCCTCAGAAAAACATTTAATTCATTTGTACACTGCCATTTTCTTCATGGCATTATCCCCATAAACTTGGACTAGCATATCCCTGATTTCACTTCCACTCTTGCCAAGTTTAATAAGAAATTTAACGTTTGTTGCTCTAATTCAATCTTAGACATTCTCGCAATGGCACACAAAAACACAAAAAATAATGAACGCCACTCAGTAAGACACCGCCGCATGTCTACAGGAACACAGCTATGAGACACTGATATACCGAGGTTATGAAATCTTACTGAGCAGTTTGTACAGTGCTGCCAACGTAAGCGCACGGTGACAAGTTCACGAACTTAATTGTCAGACCTCATATAACAAGCTGTACTTATTCTGTTCCATTGATTTATTTGTCTATTCCTCCACCAATACCCTAGTCTTGATTAGTGTAGATATATAATAAGTCTTGAAAATGGGTAGACTGATACTTCCCTTTTTATCTTTTTGTTTTCAAAATTAGTTTAGCTCTCCATAGAAATATTAGAATGATTTTATAAATCTCTGTCTGTTAATCTTGCTGGGATTTTGATAGGAATTGGGTTAAACCTGAAAATCAATTTGGTGAGATCTGACACATTTACTACATTGAGTCTTCCACACCATGAATATCGTATGTGTTTACATTAATTTAGACATTTTGATTTTTCATCAGTATTTTGTAGTTTTAAGCAGAAAAGTCTTGTGTTTGCCACATATATACTTCAGTATTTCATTGTTTTGAGCAATTGCATATATTGTACTTTTAATTTTTATGTGTTTGTGTTTATTGCTAGTCTATGGAAATACAGCCAATTAAAAAAAATTGATCTCTTATACTGCAGCTGTGGTGAATTCACTTACTAGTTTTAGGAAGTTTTATTTTATAAAGATTTCTTGAGATTTTCTATGTAGACCATCATGTTGTTAGCAAATAGAGAATTTTTCTTTTCAGTCTGTATACCATTTCTTTCTTTTAAAAAACATTTTTATTAAAATATAGCTAACATACAATATTATATTAGTTTTAGGTGTACACGATAGTTACTCAACATTTATATACTTAAAAAAGTGATCACCATGATAAGTCCAGCAAGCATCTGACACTGTACCACGCTATCACAATATTATTGACTATATTCCCTATGCTGTACATTACATCCCCATGACTCATTTGTTTTGTACCTGGAAATTTGAACATCTTATTCCCCCCTTTTAAACATTTTCTACAGTTGACATTCAGTATTATTTTATATTAACTTCAGGTATACAGCATAGTGGTTAGACATTTATATAATTTAAGAAGTGATCCCCCTGTCTAGTCTAGTACCCACCTGGCACTGTACTTAGTTGCTACCAAACCATTGACTATATCCCCTATGTTTTACTTATATCCCCGTGATATTTTGTAAGTACCAATTTGTACTTAATGTCTTCATCTTTTCACCCTGTCCCCCAAACCCCTTCCCATTTATCACCCCAATAAATCTAGTACCCATCTGACACCATACATAGTTATTACTATATTATTGACTATTTTATGCTATTCCTACATCCACATGACTACCTTGTAACAACCAATTTGTACTGCTTAATCACTTCCCCTTTTTCACCCATTCCCAAGCATCCTCCCGTCAGGCAACCATCAAAATGTTCTCTGTGTTTATGAGTTTTTTTTGTTTATTTTGTTCTTCAAATTCCATATATAAGCAAAATCATACTGCATCTGTCTTGCGCTGTCTGACATGCCTCACTCAGCACAGAACCCTAAGGTCCATCTATGCTGCTGCAGATGGTGAGAACCCATTCCTTTCCATAGCCGAGCAATATTCCATTGTATATATGTACTATCTACTCTATCCATTCATCCATCGATGGACACACAGGCTGCTTCCACATCTTGGCCATTGTAAACAGTGCTATAATGAATATATGGATGCACACGTCCCCTCGAAGTAGTGATTGAGTTTCTTCAGATAATTACCCAGAAGTGGGATTACTGGGTTCTTCAAAAACTTCCATTTTCATGAAATATCTATTTCCCATATCTTTACTTTCAGTTTGTGTGTGTCTGTTGATCTGAAGTGAATCTCTTGTAGGCAGCACATGTAAGGGTCTTGTTTTCTTATCCATTCAGCCACCCTATCTTTTGATTGGATTATTTCATCTATTTACATTTGGAGTAATTGTTTTTTGTTTTGTTTTGTTTTTTAAGTTTATTGTGGTGACAATTGTTAAGTCAAGTTACATAGATTTCAGGTGTATAATTCTGTAATACATCATCTATATATCACATTGTGGGTTCACCACCCAGAGTCAGTTCTCTTTCCATCACCATATATTTGATCCCTTTTACCCTCATCTACCACCCCCTACCCTGCTTACCCTCTGGTAACCACTAAACTATTGTCTCTATGAGTTTTTGTTTCTTCATTTGTCTTGTTCCCAAAGAGTCCTTCGATAGATGACTGGATAGAGTAATTGTTAATAGATATGCAGTTATTGCCATTTTATTATTCATATTTATCTTTTTGTTGTTGTTGTTGTTGTCCCTCTAACATTCCTTATAATACTGGTTTTGTGGTGAGGAACTCTGTTAGCTTTTTCTTGTCTGGAAAGCAATTTATTTGTCCTTTGATTCAAAAATGATAGCTTTGCTAGGTACAGTAATCTTGGTTGTAGGTCCTTTTTTCCCATCACATTGACTATTTCCTGCCAATCCCTTGTGGCCTGCAGAGTTTCTGTTGAGAAATACCTGACAATCTTACACAGCAGTAAAAGTAGGTAAATCTCAAATGATACTTTAAGATTTGTTTACATCTATGAGGAAAAGTTTGATGTGATATATAAGCAACCACACGTTGACCTCACAGCCCTTAGGGTGTCAGGGAAGGAGGGACGGAGGGAGGGAGGTGCCCTCTTGGGACCCATTAGATGTACACAGGGACTAAAACTAAGCAAGTGGCTTAGGTAGCCCCCAAATAGGATAGAGGGCAATGAGAGCAGTGGGCCTCAGTTCTCTTGTAGGTAACTAACTGCTTTCCTCTTGCTGACTTTAAGATTCTCTCTTTGTCTTTAAACTTTAGCATTTTAATTATGATGTGTCTTGGTGTGGGCTTCTTTGGGATGGCCTTGTTTAGGGCTCTGTGCACTTCCTAGGCTTATATGTCCATTTCATTCACCTGGTTAGGGAAGTTTCTCATCATTATTCAAATAGCTTTTCAATTCCTTGATGTCTTCTTCTTTGATAGCCCTATGATGCAGATGTTGGTACGCTTGGTGTTGTTCCAGAGACCCCTTAAACTATCCTATTTTTTTGGATTATTTTTTCTTTTTGCTGTTCTGATTGGGTATTTTCTGCTGCTACATTATCTTCTAAACTACAGATTCTATCCTCTGCTTTATCTAATCTACTATTGATTTGCCATATTGTAGTCTTCATTTCAGTTATTGTATTCGTGATTTGTTTTTCTTTGTTTTCTATCTCCACTTTAATGTTTTCTATCTTTTTGTTGAAGTTCTCACTGAGATCATTGAACATCCTTATAACCAGTGTTCTGAACTCTCTATCTGGTAGATTGCGTGTCTCCATTTTGTTTAGTTCTTTTTCTAGAGCTTTCCTCTGTTCTTTCATTTGGGACATGTTCCTTTGTGTCCCCATTTTGGCTGTCTCCTTGTGTTTGTTTCTATGTATTAGGCAGGGCTGCTATGTCTCCTGGTCTTGGTAGAGTTGCCTTACGGAGTAGGTGGTGTCCTGTGGGACCCAGTGACACAGTCTCCCTGGTCACCTGAGCCAGGTGCACCAGGAGTGTACCTTGTGTATGTAGGTTGTGTGTGCCTTCCTGTTGTAGGTGAGACTTGGTTGCTGTTTGCTCATCAAGGGGAGGGATTGACCCTCAGGCTGATTGGTTGTGAGGACTGGTTGTGAGTACAGTGGAGGAGCTGTTATGCAGGGGCTGGCCCTACAGAGTAGGATTAGCAGGGCTCTGATGCCCGCCCAGCCTACCCATTTGGGTGTATTGTTCTTGGAGGGGCTGGGTGGTACTCCAGTTAGGTCCAAAGCTGGCCACCAGGTGTTCCAGTTCCAGGGCTGCCTGGGAAAGCACTTTCTGTAGGCCAAGTTCAGCCATAGCCTCTGTCCCGTCTGGGGTAACCTGGCATCAGCCATAAAGCAATCCACAGATAGCTGGCAACCACCCTGGGATTAGAGGTACCTGGGAGGGACTAATCTTCAAACTGAGTACTGCTGGGCTTAGAGCTGCTCAGCAAGAGGTATGATACATGCCAAAGCCAGGTGCTGCTTGTTTGGGTTTTGTGAATGTTTGACAGATTTTAGGAAAGTCCGCAGCATGAGCCAAGAGAGGCAGTTTGTACAGAAAAGCTACTGGAAGTGGCTTGGGTGGGCCTGCAAGTTGGGTGGGGCTGAATCTCAAGGAATCACCAGGGCAGGGGTGAACGAAGAGTTTTAGCCAAGTTTAAGAAGACACAGATATGCCAACTGCCTGCATCTGCATGCCAGGAGTAGGGAAGACTCAACAAAGAAACAATAGCTTCTGCCAGCTTATCCATTCAGGAGCACTGCCAGCTCTTGTCCTGACGTCAGACAATTCAGTTCCTCCGCATATGTCCCAGGAGCCTTTCGAGCTGCTGCCCCGGTGGTGGAGTTCAGAGTGAGTGAGTGTCAGTGAGTAAGTCCGTGCATGGGCCCTTTAAAAAGGATTGCCTGAGACTACAGCCACCCTCCTTCGCAGCTACAATCTGTGCTGGTTTTCACAGTGAGAAATTATGGGGACTTCTCTCCTTGACACTGGAATCCTGAGTTGTAGAGCCTGGTGTGGGGCTGGGACTCCACAGCTGATATCCCTCCCGATTTTAAATGCTCACACAGGTATGTGACCAGCACATTTAATGTTTCTGCCCCTCCTATCAGTCGCAAGGTGGCTTCTTCTGTATATCATTAATTGTAGGCCTTTGGTTCAATCAGATTTCAGGTGACCCTCAATGTTAATTGTTCTGTAGTTTAGTTGTAATTTTGATATGGTTGTGAGAGGAGGTAAGCACAGCATTTACCTACTTTGTCATCTTGAATGGAATCAGAAGTTCATGTGTTACAATGAGATTTGAAGACTAGTATATATTAGACAAAATAAGCAAAATGAGGAAACAGAGAACTTCCTCTATGTAATCCTCATATGCACATAAATAGAAATATTTTAAAAAACCTATTCAAAGATAATTCCCCAACTTGCACACTGCAGACTTGGCACATGCTGAGACTTTCTGAAAAACTCTCAAAGATCCACAGACCCCAGGCATGTGGCAGCTGGCCTTGGTATGCCACGTCCCTATTACTGAGTGGCCCCAGGTTTGGCACTGACACCAAATCTGAATCTGCATAAACCAGGCGAACACCACTTGCCCTACCCTGGTGATTCCCTGAGACCCTATCTCATCCAACTCAGTACTGTCTGAGCCTCTTTCAGTAGCTGAGCCTTATGGACTACTGGCTAGCAGCAGCAGGCCTCTGGGTTTGGCTAAGTGGACCCAGTGCCTTTGGCTAAGTGGACCCAGGCGTAGTACTGGTGGCAGCCTGCCTCAGTTTGCAGCGTAGCCTCTCCCATGTGCCTGCAGACTAAGCACAGGCAGCTACCAACCACAGATTGCTTTTTGGCTTCTACCAGGTAACCCTGGCCTAGTCACACAGGCAGCAGGTGACCAGGGCTTGCACTGGAGCCCCTCCCAAGAGTTCCCAGAACCAACACACCTTCTGGCTGACTTCAGACCATAACATAGCATCATCCAATTAGCTCCACATGTGGCATACCTGGCAGACTCCAGAGCATACTGTGGTGAATCCCACTGTGTTGGGTCAGCCCCCACACAGCAGCTCATATGCTGTGGTCATGGCCAATCCACACAGCCAGTCAGCCTGAGGGTCAATCCCATCCATTATCAGGCCAACAGCAATCAAGGCTCAACAACAGGAGGGCACACATACCCACAAAAGGAACATACCTGGAGCATCCAGCTCAGGTGATCAGGGAGACTGTGCCACTGGGCCCCACAGGACACCTACTACATAAGGCCACTCTGCCAAGACTGGGAGAAGTAGCAGATCTACCTAATACACCAAAACAAACAGAGAGGCAGCCAAAATGTATAGGCATGAAATGTCCCATATGAAAGTAAAGGACAAAACTCCAGAAACAACTAAAGGAAATATTGGCAAGCAACCCACTAGATACAGAGCTCAAGACACTGGTTATAAGGATGGTCAAGGAACTTAGTGAGGATCTCAACAAAGAGAAAGAAAGGATGAAAAAGGACATAAAACCATAAAAAAGCAGCAGTCAGAAACAAAGATATAAATGAAATGAGGAATGCACTAGAAGGAATCAAGAGCAAATTAGATGAAGCAGCGAATCCAATCAACAATTTGGAAGACAAAGTAGCAGAAAATACCCCTTGCAAGAGCAAAAACAAAATTTTTTTTTTTTTA
The DNA here is from genome assembly GCF_004115265.2 of Rhinolophus ferrumequinum. Lineage (NCBI taxonomy): Eukaryota > Metazoa > Chordata > Mammalia > Chiroptera > Rhinolophidae > Rhinolophus > Rhinolophus ferrumequinum. The sequence goes on along the minus strand of NC_046296.1, from coordinate 26,401,861 downwards.
ATTAGGATAGTTTAAGGGGTCTCTGGGACAAAATCAAGCATAACAATATTCATATCATAGGGGTACCAGAAAGAAAACAAAGAGAGCAGAGGATTGAGAAACTATTCAAAGAAATAATGACTGGAAACTTCCCTAAGCTGGAAAAGGAAATAGACATACAAGACCAGGAAGTGCAGTGTCCCAAACAAGATGAAACCAAAGAGGTCCACACCAAGACACATCATAATTAAAATGGCAAATCTTAAAGAAAAAGAGAGTCTTAAAGCAGCAAAAGAATGTCAATTAGTTACCTACAAGGGAACTCCTATAAGACTGTCAACTGATTTCTCAACAGAAACTTTCCAGGCCAGAAGGGATTGGAATGACATAGTCAAAGTGATGAAAAGGAAGACCCACAACCAACACTACTCTACCCACCAAGGCTGAAGGAAAGATAAGAAACTTCCCAGACAAGAAAAAGCTAAAAGAGTTAATCACCACCAATTGAGTATTACAGAAAATTTTAAAGGGACTTCTTTAAGAAGATGAAAAAAAAATAAAAAAGGAATGATAAAATAGCAATAACTATGTACCTACCAATAGTTACTTCAAATGTAAATAGATTAAATGGTCCAATCAAAAAATATACTGTGGCTGAATGGATAAGAAATCAGGACCCATATATGCTGTCTACAAGCGATCCACTTCAGATTAAAAGACACAAACAGACTGAAAGTAAAGGGATGGAAAAAATATTTCATGAAAATGGAAACGGAAAAACAAAAAAACTGGAGTAGCAATACTTATACCAGACAAAATACACTTTAAAACAAAGACTGTAACAGGAGATAAAGGAGGACGTTTTGCAATGATAAAAGTATCAACTCAACAAGAGGCTATAACCCTTGTAAAACATTTATGCACCCAACATATAAGCACCTAAATAGGTTAAGGAAATATTCGCAGATATAAAGGGAGAGATTGACAGTAACAAAGTCATAGTAGGAGACTTTAACAACCCAGTGACAATGGATAGATCCCAAACAGAAAATCAACAATCAGCCTTAAATGAGACATTAGACCAGATGGATTTAGTTGCTATTTTTAGAACAGTTCACACCAAAGCAACAGAATATATATTCTTTACAAGTGTACATGGAACAGTTTGCAGGATAGACCACAGGTTAGGTCACAAAACAAGTCTCAATAAATTTAAGAAGATTCAAGTCATATCAAAGATCTTCTCTGACCACAATGATATGAAACTAGAAATCAATTACAAGGGAAAAAAACTGAAAACCACAAATACATGGAGGATAAATAACATACTACTAAATAATGAACGGGTTAACAATGAAATTGTGGAAGAAATTAAATGATACCCTGAGACAAATGATAATGAAAACACAACGACCTAAAAATCTATGGGACATAGTGAAAGTGGTCCTAAGAGGGAAATTCATTGCAATAGAGGCCTAACTCAAAAACAAACAAACAAACAAAAAAAAAAAAAAACAAAACAAAAAACTCAAACAATCTAACCTTATACCTAGGAGAAGAAGAAACTAAGCCCAAAGTGAGTAAATGGAAGGAAATAATAAAGACTAGAGCATAAAAAACAAAAACAAATACAAACAAAATAATCCCAAAACAAAATAGAGTCTAAAAAAAACCCAAAAGATCAATGAAACCAAGAGTTGGTTCTTTGAAATGATAACCAAAATAGATAAACACTTACCTAGAATCATCAAAAGAGGACCCAAATAAATAAAATCAGAAATGAAAGAGAAGTGACAACTGAGAGCATAGAAATACAAAGGACTACAAGAAAATTCTATGAACAATTATATGCCAACAAATTGGACAATTTGGAAGACATGGAGAAATTTCTAGAAACTTACAATCTTCCAAGAGTGAATCAAGAAGAAACAGAAACTCTGAAAAAACCAATTATGACTAACAAAATCAAATTAGTAATTAACAATCTCCCAAGAAACAAAAACTCCTGGACCGAATGGCTTCAAAGGTGAATTTTCTCAAACATTCTAAGAAGAATTAACACCTATTCTTCTGAAACTATTCCAAAAAATTAAATGCCCAAGCTCATTTACCAGGCCTGTATTACCCTGATTCAAAAAACAAAGACATTACAGAAAAAGAAAATTATAGGGATATCCCTGATAAACACAGATGCAAAAATTCTCAAGAAAATATTAACAAACTGAATTCAGCAATACATAAAAAAGATCATGCACTGTGATCAAATGGGATTTATTCCTGGGAGGCATGGTTGGTTCAATATCCACAAATCCATTAATATGATACACCATATAAACAAAATGAAGGATAAAAATCATACAACCATATAGATAGATGCAGAAAAAACATTTGACAAAATCCAGCATCCATTTATGATTAAAAACTCAGTAAAGTGTGTATAGAGGGAACATACTTCAATATAGTAAAGGCCACATATACAAACCACAGCTAACATCATACTCAACATGGAAAAGCTAAAATCCCTTTCCTTAAGAAAAGGAACCAGAAAGGATATCCACTTTCACCACTTTTATTCAACATGGTACTGGAAGTCCAAGCCACAGCAATCAGACAAGAATAACAAGGCATTCAAATTGGAAAGGAAGAAGCAAAGCTTATTATTTGCTGAGAATATATACATATATACATATATACATCCACATGTACACACACACACACACACACACACACACGTATATATATAGAGAGAGACCTAAAGATTCCACCAAAAAAACAAAAACCCATTAGAACTGACAAATGAGTTCAACAAAGTAGCAGGATATAAAAATATTTATCAATCAACCGATTGGGAATTTATACACAAATAATGAACTCTCAGAAAGAAATTTAGAAAACACATTTAAAATTGAATCAAAAAATAAAATAGCTAGGAATAAACTTAACCAAGGAAGTAAACAGTCTGTACTCATAAAATTATGAGATATTGAAGAAAGAAACTGAAGAAGATACAAATAAATGGAAGCATATACCATGCTCATGGATATAGGATGAATTAACATTGTAAAATATCCTTACTACCCAAAGCAATCAATAGATTTAAAATGCAATCCCTATCAAAATACCAATGGCATTTTTCAAGGAACTAGAATAAATAATGCTGAAATGTAGGTGGAAGCACAGAAGATCCCTAATACCCAAAGCAATCTCGAGAAAGAAGAACAAAGTTGGAGGCATCACACTCCCTGACATCAAACTCTATTACAAGGTTATAGTAATCAAAATGACATGGTACTGGCATAAAAACAAACACATAGATCAATGGAACAGAATAGAGAACCCAGAAATAAATCCACACATATATGGTCAATTATAACAATGAAGACAAGAATATCAATGGGATAAAGACAGTTTTTTCAATAGATCGTGTTGGGAAAACTGGACAGATACATGCCAAAAAAATGAAACTAGACCACCTTCTTACACCAAATACAAGAATAAACTCAAGATGGATTAAAGACTTAGAAGAAAACATAGGCAATTAACTCTCTGAGATTGCTCTTAGTAATGTTTTTTTCTGATATATCTCCTTGGACAAGGGAAATAAAAGAAAAAATAAACAAATGGAACTACATCAAACTAAAAAGTTTTCTTAGTAATGTTTTTTTCTGATATATCTCCTTGGGCAAGGGAAATAAAGAAAAAATAAACAAATGGAACTACATCAAACTAAAAGGTTTTTGCACAGTGTAAGAAACCATTAATGAAATGAAAAGACAGCCTACTGATTGGGAGAAGATATTTGCCAATGATACATCCGACAAGGGGTTGATATCTAAAATTTATGAAGAACTCATATAACTTAACACCAAAAAAAGAATGATCCAATTAAAAAATGGGCACAGGACTTGAATAGGCATTTTTTCAAAGAGGACACACACATGGCCAATAGATATGTGAAAAGAATACTCAACATCACTAATCATAAGGGAAATGCAAATTAAAACCACAATGAGATATAACCTCACATGTGTCGGAATAGCTATCATCAATAAGTCAAACAAATGGTGGCAAGAATGTAGAGAAAGGAAACCCTTATGCACTGTTGGTGGGATTGCAAATTGGTACAGCCACTGTAGAAAACTGTATGGAGGTTCCTTAAAAAATTAAAAATAGAACTACCTTATGACCCAGCAATTGTACTTCTGGGTATTTATTCAAAGAAATCCAAAACACTAATTTGAAAGGATATATGAGCCCCTATGTTCACTGTAGTATCATTTACAATAGACAAGATATGGAAGCAATTTAGATGCACATCAACAGATGATTAGATAAAGAACAGAAGGTAATACATACAGTGGAATAGCACTTGGCCACAGAAATGAATGAAATCTTACCATTTGCAACAACATAGATAGACCTAGAGGCAATTATGCTAAGTGAAATAAGAGAAAGACAAATACCTTATGATTTCCTTATAGGAATCTAGGGAAGAAAATAAATGGACAAACAAAATAGAAAGACTCATAGATACAGAGAACAAACTGATGGGAGGGCTGGTTGGAGGGCTGGGTACAAAAGATAAAGACATTAAAAAGTACAAGTTAGTAGTAACAAAATAGCCACGGGGATGTAAAGTACAGCATAGGGAATATAGTCAATAATACTGTAATAACTATGTATGATGCCAGGTGGGTGCCAGACTTATCAGGGGATCACTTTGTAAATTATATAAATTTCTAACGTGTACATCTGAAACTAATACTGAATGTCAATTGTAATTGAAAAATAAAAATTAATTTAAAAAAGGATTATAATCCCTGGCCTTACTTTAGCGGACTGGAAAATACTTATTAGAACAAAACCAAACAAACAAAGATAATTCCCAGCTGCACTTAATGTGACTCTCTACATAGTTGTACATTAGGAAACTTACAGATGCATTATAGCTCCAAATACACGCACATACAATCTTGAAATTATCACGCTATAAAAAGGCTGTGTATAGCTTTATAAATTGCCATCTCCTTTTACAATATTTTAAAATTCTGACATAAAAGCTTATTTGTGCTTAATGGAGAACTTGAGAGAATGCAATATTAAAATATAGCATAAAGATAAAGCTTACGCATTATATTATCACCCTGAAATATTAGTCTACATATTTCCGCTTTTTACTATGTATATATTTAACAATATTTGAATTATTTATCTTTTTTGTTATCTAATGGTACGAGGTGTGATCAGAACATACAGTGAATGCTGCTGCCGAGTGCCATCCAACAGAAAGGCAGGGATCTTCAATAGGGAAGCAGTGCATCGAATCTTAGTAACAGTGTGCGACAAGTTTCGACTTGTTCAGTGCAGTCAGTTGGTTGAGAGAAGGTGTGTTTCTAAGTGTGCTGTAAATCATCCTCCATCATGACAGTGCTCTATGTCACACATCGCTTCTGGTATATGGCAATTTCTGTCAAATAAAAACATTACAGTGTGTCCTCATCCACCTTATTCCCCGGATCTGCACCATGCACCTTCTGGCTCTTTCCCAAAGTCAAAATGTTTCAGGACATCGAAGCAGCCACAATAGTGCAATTTAACACACTCACATAAGAAGACTTACAGAACTGCTTCAGAAAGTGGGAAGGACAGTGGGATAAGTGTGTTTGAAGTGAGGGGGAGTATTTTGAGACTGATTAATGGCAATGTCTTTTACTGTAGTAAAAATTTTAAAAATTCACCGTATTTTTTATTTTTTTAAATGCATGGCTGGTATTTTTTTTTTTTAATTGAAGAATATTGGGGAACAGTGTGTTTTTCCAGGACTCATCAGCTCCAAGTCAAGTCATTGACCTTTAATCTACATAGTTGTGGAGGGTGCAGCTCAGCTCCAAGTCCAGTTGCCATTTTCAGTCTAGTTGCGGGGGGCGCAGCCCACCATTCCATGTGGAAATTGAACCGGCAAACTTTTTGTTAAGAGCTCGCGCTCTAACCAACTGAGCCATCCGGCTGCCCCTCACTGTATGTTTTTTTTTTTTCACCTCGTATGTTCAGACTACATTTCCATGTCATCAAAAATCACTCAAAAACCTGGTTTTTAATAAGTTATCTTCTTCCTAAATGCCTTGTTTTACTATAAAATCATGGTACCACTATCAAAATGTATAAAAATTATATCTACAAGGTAATATAGGCATGAAGTTAAAGATTTGTTCTTATACTTAATGTATCTCATTATTAATATAAAATTCTTCTAAAATTAAGCGAAAAGAGTTTTTAATTCTCCAAATAATTTGAAATTGTGGTTAACTGTTTACCCACACTCTGCTGGAGACTGTATCATATTACTTGTTTGACTTAGGAGATATATTCATTCCAACCTACTTTTGGCTCCACTTCACCTCCCTTCTCTTTATTGTGTCATGATGTCAGTTTTGATCTATACCTTCCTACCTCTAGGCATCTTAGCCTAAAGACATAATCCTAAACCTTTTGTAATTATAAGCACATCAAAGACTAACTGCTTTGTTTAGCTGCAGAGATCTATACAAGACTGTATTACTTTTATAACTTAAAAGAGATTTATAGTTCTCAGTAAAATTCCCAAGAATGCATGATTATCTAACCTTTGTTCCTTTCTTTGTGGTGACATAATGTTGTCAATCACAGAATGTGACATTAAAAAAATGCCTATTCTTAATTACCTTAACTATAGATTTTTCTCTAAATTTGGTATTTATTTTCAGATCAAACCTTCCCATTGTTTGAATATTTAATACATTTCTGAATTCTGAAACACTAGATCACTATATCATGAAAGAAGGTGTTATCTTTTCAGAACTCCCTAGTCACAAATTTGCAGTTACTTAGCAATAGATAATAACAATCTTATCCCTTGGAGGAAGGTGTAAATATTAAATACTTGAGCTTTAAACCTACTTTTTATCCTTTTCAGAAAGGAGTCAATGTCTCAAACCTCTGCTTTACTTATTAGGCTAGTAAATTGTGCCAATTCAGGACAAAAATCACTGCCAATTAAATTTTCTACAATTAAACAATGAAGAATTTTGCTTGAGGATTGGTATGTAATATTAAGAGTAATAAAACCATGAAGTTAGGAATAAATAGAGTATGTGTTAATTTGGCTAGTGTGCAGTACTTTAACAATATCTTCTATCACTAATTCTAAAATATAATGGACAAATCAATTCATACAGTAATATGCCACAAACTTTAAGAAAACTGAGGTGTCTTACTCTGGTCAAGCTGATGGAGTACATAAATGCTGTGCTCACCTCCTCCCATGACATCAAAATTACAACTAAACTAAATTATAGAGTAACCATCATTGAGTACCACCTGAAGACTAGTTGAACAGAAGTCCCATAAGTAATGCTATATAAAGAAGCCCAAATCCAAAGCCACATCCATATAGGAGGGGCTGACATGTGGAACAGGCAGGTCCCACACCCATGTGTGGTAGTTAAAAGTTGGGAGGGGTATCTTGGCTATAGAACTGCCCCCTGAGAAGTAACAGGTCCCAGCCCCAAACCATTACCCCAGCCCAGGGCACTAGTGCTGGGAAGAGGAGTCCTAATTACATCTCACTGTGGAAATCAGCAGGGATTGCATTCAAGTCAAGTGAGACAGGGCTGCTGGAGTCCCAGGTATTCCTCTTGAGGGGCCATGCATGGATTTGCTTACTCACAGAGTCACTAGCTCTGGGCTCCAGAGTGGGGCCCAGAGCTCAAAGAGCACTAGGGACATACAGGGAGGAACTGAATTGACTGGCTTCAGGGAGAGGGCCGGAGGGGCAGGTGTTGGGGTGGATCTCTCTAGGGATGGAAGTGCTGGTAGGCACCATTGCTCCTTTAACTCCTCCCTCCGCCCAGAGGTGCACGTGAGGGCCAAATCTGAGTTCTCCATTTACCTGGCTAACAATGTTTGCCTTGCCCTGGTGATTTCCTTAGATGCCCATCCCACCCAATTCATATACCCGACCTGAGCCACCTTCAGTAGCTTTTTCCACACAAGTGGCCTGCCTTGGCTTACTCTACAGACATCCCTAAAAATCTCTGAAAGGTCCACAATATCCAAACAAGCAGTGGCTGGCCTCAGCATGCCCTTTACATTTTGCTAAGCACCCCCAAGCCTGGCACAAGCAGTAACCAGTCTCACTTTGCATTGTAACTCCCATCAGGTGGCCCCAAAGCCTGGTATAAGCTATGACCGTTGTTGGCATGGAACGTAGCTTCACCTAAAGGGATATAAACCTGGCATGAGTTGGCTGGCCCTAGCTCACATTGTGGTGCCCACCACAGGGTTCCAAGCCTGGTACTAGTGGCAGCCAACCTCAATTTGCAGCATAGCCTTTCCCAAGCACCTCCAATCCCAGCACAAGAGGCAACCAATGGCAGATTACTTTATAGCTCCCATGAGACCACCCCAAGCCAGGCACAAATGACAGCTGAATTTGGCCTCCACTGGAGCCCCTCTCAAGAGCATCCAGAGCCAACAAACCTGGAGGCTGGCTTTAGACCACACCAGAGTATCACTCAACCAGTTCCACAAACAACACACACAAAGGGCAAATGTGGCTGGCACTAGAGCCCTGCAAAAGCAACTCCTGCTCTGTGGGGTATGCCCCCACACAACAGCTTGTCTACTGTAGTCATGACCAGCCCTCACAGCCAATCAGCCTGAGGGTCAATCCCACCCACTGACATGCCAACAGCAATCAAGACTCAACAGAAGGGCACACACAACCTACACAAGGGATACTCCTGGAGCATTCAGCTCAGGTATAAAGGAATACTGTTACTGGGCCTCACAGGACATCTACTATATAAGACCACTCTGCCAAGACTGGGAAATATAGCAGATCTACATAGAAACAAACACAGAGTCAGCCAAAGTGAGGAGAGAAAGAAATGTCCCAAAAGAAAGAACAGGACAAAACTACAGAAAAAGAACTAAGTGAAATTAAAATAAGCAATCTACCAGATGCAAAGTTCAAAACACCGGTTATAAGAATGATCAGTGAATTTAGGGGAAAAACAGATGAACTCAGTGAGAACCTCAACAAAGAGAAACCATCAAAAAATGAACCAGTCAGAATTGAAGAACACAATAACTGAAATGATGAACACATTAAAGGGAATCAACAGCAGAGTAGATGAAGCAGAGAATCTAATCAGCTATTTGAAAGACAGAGAAGTGTAAAACACTATAGTTGAACACCAAAAAAGAAAAAAAAAAAGATGAGGATAGTTTAAGGGGCCTCTTGGACAACATCAACCATATGAACATTCACATTATAGAAGTACCAGAACTAGGAAAGCAAGGGATTGAAAACCTATTTGAATAAATAATGACTGAAAACTTCCCTAAGTGAAGGAAATAGGCATACAAGTCCCAGAAGTGCAGAGTCCTGAACAAGATGATCCCAAAGAGATCCACATCAAGACACATCATAATTAAAATGCCAAAGGTTAAAGACAAAGAGAAAATCTTAAAAATAGCAAGAGAAAAAAAGTTTGTTTTATGTAACTATCAGCTGATTTTTCAACAGAAACTTTGCAGGCCAGAAGGGACTGTCATGAAATATTCAAAGTGATAAAAAGCAAAGACTTACAACCAAGATTACTCTACCCAGCAAGGCTATCATTTAGAATTGAATAAGAGATAGTTTCCTAGACAACAAGAAGCTAAAGAGGTCCATTACCACTAAACCAGTATTACAAGAAATTTTAAAGGGATTTCTTTAAGTAGAAAATATCAAGAATATGAATAAGAAAACATAGAAAATAAAAAGTTCTCACTGACAAAGGCAAAAGCTTAGTAAAAGCAGTGGATCAACCAATTATAAAGCTAGAAGAAAGATTAAAAGGCAAAAGTAGGAAGATCATGTGTAATCACAAAAATAAAGGGGTTAACACAATAGAAGTAAAAAATAATGACAAAAACATAGACATGGAAAGGGTTAGTAAAAATTGTAGTGATTTTTAGAATGCGTTTGAAATAATGCAACCATCACCTTACTCTGTATTCAGGGATTGGAAGAATCAACATAGTTAAAATGGCCACATTACCCAAAGCAATATACAGATTTAGTGCTATCCCGATCAAAATCCCAATGGCATTTTTAAAAAGAAATAGAATTTAAAAATCATCAGATTTGTATGGAATCACACAAAGCAATCCTAAGGGAAAAAAGAACAATGCTGGAAGCATAACACTCCGTAACTTCAACTTGTACTACAAAGCAACAATAATCAAAACAGCATGATATTGGCAGAAAAATAGACACACATACCAATGAAACAGACTTGAGAACCCAGAAATAAACCTACATATATATGGGCAGATAATTTTTGATAAAGGAGCCAAAAATATACAATGGAGAAAAGAAAGCCTCCTCAATAAATGGTGCTGGGAAAATTGGAAAGTCACGTGCAAAAGAATGAAACTAGACTATTATCTGTAACTATATACCAAAATTAACTCAAAATGGATTAAAGACCTAAACAAAAAACCTGAAACAATAAACTGCATAGAAGAAAGCATAGGTACTAAACTCATGACCTTGGGTTCAAAGAGGATTTTACAAATTTGACCTCAAAGGCAAGGGAAGTAAAAGCTAAAATAAATGAATAGGACTATATCAAACTAAAAAGCACCTGCATAGCAAAAGAAACCATCAACAAAACAAAGAGTCAACCAACTGAATGGCAGAAGATACTGCAAACAATGCCTCTGATAAGAGGCTAATATCTAAAATATATGAAGAACTCATATAACTCAACAAAAAGACAAACAATCCAGTTAAAAAATGGGCAGAAGACCTGGACAGACATTTCTCCCAAGAAGATATACAGACGGCCAAACAGATATATGAAAAAATGCACAACTTCACTAGCTATTAGGGAAATGCAAATCAAAACCACAATGAAATAGGGGTGGCCTGATGGCTCAGTTGGTTAGAGCGCGAGCTATTAACAACAGGGTTGCAGGTTTGATTCCCACATGTGCCAGTGGGCTGTGCCCTCCACAACTAGATTGAAGACAATAAGCTGCCGCTGAGCGGCTGGAGGGGCAGCCGGATGGCTCAGTTGGTTAGAGCATGAACTCTTAACAACAAGGTTGCTGGTTTAATTCCCGCATGGGATAGTGGGCTGTGCCCCCTGCAACTAAAGATTTTAGAACAGTGACTAGACTTGGAACTAAGCTGCACCCTCCCCAACTAGACTGAAGGACAACGACTTGACTTGGAGTTCATGGGCCCTGGAAAAACACACTGTTCCCCAACACTCCCCAGTAAAATTTAAAAAACAAAACAAAACAAAAACCACAATGAGATATCACCTCACACATGTTAGAATGGCTATCATTAACAAGACAAATAATTACAAGTGTTGGAGAGGCTGTGGAGAAATAAAACCCTCATACACTGTTGGTGGGAATGCAGATTGGTGCAGCCGCTATAGATGGTGGTGTGGAGGTTTCTCAAAAAATTAAGAATAGAATTACCATATGACCCGGCAATCCCTCTCTTGGGTATCTACCCAGAAACTCTGAAAACATTTATCCGTAAAGATGTATGTGCTCCAATGTTCATTGCAGCTTTATTTACAGTAGCCAAGACATGGAAACAACCAGTGTCCTTCAATAAGATGATTGGGTAAATAAGTTATGGTACATATACACAATGGTATACTATTCAGCCATAAGAAAAGATGAAATACTGCCATTTGCAACAACATGAATGGACCTTGAGATTATTATGCTGTGAAATAAGTCAGACACAAAAAGTCGAGAACTATATGATTTCACTGATATGTGGTATACAAAAGTGAAAACAACAAAGGAACAAGACAAACAAATGAAACAAAAACTCATAGACACAGACAATAGTTTGGTGGTTACCAGAGGGTAAGGGGGGAGGGGGGTAGTAGATGAGGGTAAAGGGGATCAAATATATGGTGACGGAAGGAGAACATACTCTGGGTGGTAAACACACAATGTGATATATAGATGATGTATTATAGAATTACACACTTGAAACTTACGTAATTTTACTAACCATTTGTCACCCCAATACATTTAATAATGTAAAAAGTTTAAACAAAAAATAACTAAATAAATAAGGCAACCATCAACTTAAAGCAGACTTCTATAAACATAGCTTGTTATATATGAATCTCATGATAACCATAAACTAAAAATCTATGAGATATACAAGAAATATGGAGAAAGCAATCCAAATACGACAATACGGCAAGTCATCAACATGCAAGAGAAGAGCAGGAAAGTAAGAAAGGAACAGAGAAGAACTACAAAAAAAATCATAAGGATATTAATAAAATGGCAATAACTACACAACTATAAGTAATTACTTTGAATGCAAATGGACTAAATGCTCCAATCAAAAGATACAGGGTGGCTGAATGGATAAGAAAATGAAACCCTTACGTATGCTGCTTACAAGAGACCTACTTTAGATTGAAAGATATACTTAAAGTAAAAGTATAGGGATGGAAAAAGATATTTCATGTAAGTGGAAATGAAAAAAAAAGCTGGGTTAGCAATACTTGTATGAGACAAAATAGACTTTAAAACAAGGGCTACAACAAGAGATAAGAAGAACATTTCAAACTGATAATGGGATTATTTCAATAAGAGAATATAACTCTCATAAACAACTACACACCCAATGCAGGAGCACCTAAATATACATAAAGCAAATATTAACATACAAAATGGGAGATACGAACAGTCACAGTCACAGTAGGGATTCTAACACCCCATTGACATCAATGGATAGATCATCCAGGCAGAAAATCAACAAGGAAACATAGGCCTTAAATGACACATTAGACCAGATGAACTAAGTTGATAATCTTAGGACATTTCACTCCAAAACAACGTAGCATACATTCTTTTAAAGCGCATATGGAATATTTTCCATGATAGACCACATCAGGCCTTAAAACAAGTCTCAATAAGTTTAAGAAGACTGAAATCATATAAAGCATCTTCTCCAATCACCATGATATGAAACTAGAAATCAGTTACAAGAAGAAAATGGAAAAATACACAAACTCATGGATGCCAATGTGCTACTAAACAATGAATGGGTTAACAAGGAGATCAAGGAAGAAATCAAAAGATACCTTGAGACAAATGAAAATGAAAACACACTGACTCAAAATCTGTGGGACACACAGAAGGCAGTCCTAAGAGGGAATTTTACAGCAATACAGGCCTACCTGAAGAAACAAGAAAAATCTCAAATAAACAAACTAATCTTACACCTAAGTCAACTATAAAAAGAAGAATAAACAGCCTAAAATGAGTAGAATGAAGGAAATAACAAAGATCAGAGCAGAAATAAATGGAATAAAGTCTAAAAACATCAATAGACAAGATCAATGAAACAAAGAGCTGGTTTTTTGAAAAGGTAAACAAAATTGATAGAACTTTAGCCAGACTCATTAAGAATAAAAGAAGGAGGACCCAAATAAAATCAGAAATGAAAGAGAAGTGACAACCAACACCACAGAAACACATAGGATTATCAGGAAATACTATCAATGTCAACAACTATATGCCAACAAATTGGACAACCTGGAAGAAATGGATAAATTCCTAGAATGTGCAATCTTCCAAGGCTGAATCAAGAAGAAACAAAATCTGAACACGCTGATGACTACTAATGAAATTGAATCAGAAATCAAAAAACTTCCAATAAACAAAAGCCCTGTACCAGATGGCTTTAGAGGTGAATTTTACCAAACATTCAAACAAGAATTAATACCTATCCTTTTCAATTTATTTCAAAACATTGAAGAAGAAGTAAGGCTCCCAAATTCATATTATGATGTCAGCATTACCCTAGGACCCAAACCAGATGAAGACATTACAAAAAAGAGAAAATTATAGGCTAATATTCCTGATGAACATAGATGCAAAAATCCTCAACAAAATCTTAGCAAACTCAATTCAGCAATACTTTAAAAAGATCAAGTAGGATTTTTTTCCCAGCATACAAGTCTGGTTCATTATCTTCAAATCAATTAACATGATACACCACAAACAAAATGAAGGATAAAAATCATATGATCATATTAATAAATGCAGCAAAAGCATCTGACATAATCAACATCCATTTATGATAAAAACTTTCAACAAAGTGAGGATATAGGGAACATACCTCAACATAATAAAGACCATATGTGATAAACCCATAGCTAACATCATACCCAATGGTGAAAAGCTGAAAGCTTTTCCTTTAAGATCAGGAACAAAGCCACACCATCACCACTTTTATTCAACATTTCCACATAGTATTGGAAGTCCTAGCCATAGCAATCAGGAAGAAATAAAACTCACATTGTATTATAGAGAACCCTATAGAATCCATCAAATAAGTATTAGAATGGATGAATTCAATAAAGTAGAAGGATAAAAAATTAATATTCAGAAATTAGTTCATTTTTATATACCAATAACAGACTATCAGAAAGAGAAATTAAGAAAAATCTCATTTTCAATTGCATCAAAAATAATAAAAGTTAGGGAGACCACTTCATGGACTGTGTAGATGTCTGACCACTGCGCTGTACACCTGAAGCTGAATAATATTGAATGTCAACTATAATTTAATATATATATAATCACAGGATGTGGAGTACAGCATAGGGAATAGTCAATGGAATTGTAACAGTTATATATGATATCAGAGGGGTAGTAGATTGGGGTAAGGGGTTATCACTTTGTGAGGGGTGTAAATGTCTAAATATTACATTGTTTGTACACCTGAAATAAAAACAAACAAAACAAAACAAAAAAGAATAAAAGTAGCAATGAATAAATTTAACCAATGTGGTAAAAGACCTATATTTTGAAAACTATAAGATATTGAAAAAAGAAACTGGATACAAATAAATTCATTTACAATAAATAAATACAAATAAATACTGGGCTCATGGATAGGAAAAATTAACATCATGAAAATGTCCCTATTACCCAAAGCAATTTACAGATTCAGTGCAATCTCTATCAAAATACCAATGGCATTTTTCACAGAACTAGAACAAATCCTAAAATTTATATGGAACTATAATACACAAAGCAATCTTGAGAAAGAACAAAGCTGGAGGTATCATATGCCCTGATATCAAACTATACTACAAGGCTATAGTAATCAAAACAGCATGGTACTGGCATAACAAAGACACACAGATCAATGAATAGAGAACACAGAAATAAACATACATGCATATGGTCAATTAACATATGACAAAGGAGGTAAAAATATACAGTGAAGTAAAGATAGTCTCTTCAATAAATGGTGCTGGGAAAACTAGACACATAACATGCAAAAGAATGAAACTGGATCACTTTGTTACACACATACAAGAATAAACTCAAAATGGATTAAAGGTGTAAATGTTAAGACCCCTAACCATAAAACTCCTAGAAGAAAACATAGGCCGTAAACTCTTTTACGTTGCTATTTGCAATATTTTTTTTTTTTTGGCTATGTCTCCTTGGGCAAAGGAAACAAAAGAAAAAAGAAACAAATGGGACGACATCAAACTAAAGGGTTTTTTTTTTTGCACAGTGAAGGAAACCATCAATGGAATGAAAACAACCTACTGAATGGAAGAACATATTCCCCAATGATATACCCAATAAGGGGTCAATACCCAAAATATAAAAGGAAATCATAGAACTTAACATACACACACAAAATAATAATCAAAAAATAGACACAGGACCTGAATAGACAATTCTCTAAAGAGGACATACACATGACCAACAGACATATGAAAAGATGCTCAACATCACTAAATATCAGGGAAAAGCAGCTGAAAACCACAGTGAGATATCACCTCACACCTGTCAGAATGGCTATCATCAATAAATGAAAAAACAGTAAGTGTTCGCCAGGATGTGGAGAAAAGGGAACCTTTGTAAATTGATGCAGTCACTATGGAAAGCAGTATGGAAGTTTCTTAAAAAATTAAAAATAGAACTACCATATGACCCAGCAATTTCACTCTGGGTATTCATCTGAAGAAATCCAAAACACTTATTTGAAAAGGTATATGCACCTTTATGTTCACTGAAGAATTATTTACAATAGCCAAGATATGGAAGCAACCTAAGTGTCCATTGATAGACAAATGGATAAAAAAGAGGTGATACATATATACAATGGAATATTACCCCACCATAAAAAAAAATGAAATCTTGCCATTTGAAATAACATGGATGGACCTAGAGATTATGCAAGTGAAATCAGTCAGAGAAAAGACAAATACCATATGATACCACATGTCTCCAGGAAATCTCTATTCAGAGAAAAAAAAAATCTTTGTTATTTAGTTGGTCTATAAAGTTTAAATCTTACATCCACTTTTTCAAAATTCAATAGTATATTTACCTATTTTTAACCATTTTAAAGTTTACAAAATGGCTTCACATAACCATAAATCTATATTCTTAAGGGGAATCAGGGAAGAATCAGGGTTTTATAGTCACCTAAGTTTCCAAAGGCTTAAAAAAAATAAAATGCCCTACATTCCTAGATCTAATCATCCTGTAATATGCTATGGGGTAGAATTTAGTTTAAAGCTGATCTATTTGAGCTCCCACCACACACATAGATACACACCTTTCAAGAAATACAGATATTAGGAACTCAAAGTATTCCAATGATGCACTAGGGCTGGCTCCTTTGGCCTGAAAGTGCCAACAGAGTGTATCTCTTCCCAATTCCAAGTTCAGTGAGGTCATGTTGGTAGCTCAGAAACAGCCAGGAAAAGAGTGTTTACATCACAGAAATAAGCAAATTGGGTTTTGTTTGTTTTTGGTTTTGTT
Source organism: Rhinolophus ferrumequinum (assembly GCF_004115265.2). NCBI lineage: Eukaryota > Metazoa > Chordata > Mammalia > Chiroptera > Rhinolophidae > Rhinolophus > Rhinolophus ferrumequinum. The sequence continues at coordinate 26,384,998 of NC_046296.1, read as the reverse complement.
TTGGTTTTTGATGAGCTAGTTGTTGATTACTTAACAGCACATCACTGAGGTAATCCCAGGTTATGGTTCCTGAAGGCCAAGTATCAAAGACCTGTAACTGTTCCCGATTCTATAACTACCAGAACTGAATTTGCAACATTCACATATTCTACTTCAACTTCCCCCTATAATTTAATTAGGGGGATAAAAGAGGGAGTAGGGTCCATGTCATAAAATTTATTGTGTATCTTTGAACCCATATGGCAGTGTTGTCCAAAAGAAATACAATGTAAGCCAGATACATAACTTTAAAATTGCTATTACATCTTAAAGTACATCTCAAATCAGATGTTAAATTTTCTTTGGAAATACTATCTATATTTAGACTTCACAAAATTTACAGTTGAATAAGTACTTCTGTATTCAGGTTTGGTCCAAATGTTCTTAAAAATGTTATTACTAAACTATCAGTTTTTTAATTTAAATTATTTAAAATTATATAAAACTTAAAAACTGATTCCTTAGTCATGAGGAGCTAGCCATGTTCCAAGAGTTAAATAGCCCCACACAGCACTGATCACCATGTCGGACACTACAGCTCTACAGCATTAGGACTGCAGAAGCTTCCCAGAAACTTGGGCCTTACTCTCTTCCAGCTTGAAGTGTGGAATCAAATTAGTTATTTCACTTTTCAGTGCCTCAAATTTCTGAGGCAATAATAACCTTAGAAGAATGATGGTTTAATAGTTATTACTAATAATATAAGTTCTAATGATTGCTATAATCATGAAATCACTCACATGAAAGCAGCTCCCTTTTTGGCATGTCATGTTGTTTAACAACTAACTCATCAAGAGTAGCTTCACTTTGAAGAATTGCTTAACCTTGTTAGGTGTTAGCAGCAATAAATGCTAAGCATTTATAGAGTGTTTTTCATCTTTAAAGGGCTCTATATATTGTAATTAATCTGATAACATAATAATATATCATTCTGTTAGAAGTGAATTCCTGAGGCCAAAGAAGGCCTTTTTGCTCAGCAGAACCTTCGATACACCTGTCATACACACTATACTACAACGTACATAAACTTAAGTGTTAATATCTTATTCCTGAGTGAATAAAATATTCATATTTAGTAACTTTTCTGATCCTTAGTACCATAATAAACTAACCTCATCTGAGAAAAATGGTGCTTCTATAATGTTCATTACTTGTGCGTTTTCCATGAAAATAACAAAAGTCCAGCACAGCTTTCTTGATTATATTAAATAGATTTTTTAAATCCCATTTTTATGATACTTAAGTGCTAAAACTGCCATCAGAACTATAATAACATCATCCATTTTTATGGGCTTCATACTTTTCAAAGTGCTTACCTGCATCATTTTATTATCTCAACAACCCCAGATAAATAGGACAGGTATTGTTATGTCCATTTTTTGGGGTGAAATTCAGAGAGGCCGAGTGCCTTGCTTGAAGTTACATAGTGATCAGTGCAAGAGCTAGAGCCAAAATCCAGGTCTGATGATTTTGGCCACCATTTATCAAGTGCTTATAATATATTGGAGAATATGTTGAACACTGTTTGTGTATTACATCATTTAATAGTCACAACACCTCACAAATATATCTATTTTACAGATTAAAAAATTATGATGCAGAAAATTGTTACCCATTGGTCCTTTTTTCCCCTCAAAACATATTCTTAACTTATCTATTATGCTGAATCTAAAAATAAAATATTATCAGGGTAAGAAAATAAAGAAACCAATCTTCATTAAAAATAACTGCTATTTACTCGTACGTCCTTTGCCAGGCCTGGTGTTAAGCTCTGCAATTACTGTTGTGTTTCACATTTACAATCCTGAGAGTTAAGTATTACTTTTCCCATTTGTAAATAAGGACACAGACTCAAAGTGTCAGAGGCAGAATTTAAAACCATTCCTGTTTGACTCCAAGTCTCATACGCTGAACCACTTTTCCATTCTGCTTTTTTATTTCAAGTCCACTGCTATTTCCCATATTCCCTGCTGCCTAACATTGCTTGTTACTTATTTTTGAGTTGTTTTATTTGTTTCATTTGTCTTTTGGAAAAAAAAATATTAAGAAAGGTTTTCTTTGTCATCTTTGTTTACCATATTATACTGACAGACCCAAACGTGTGTACTTACACCATTTTCATAGCATTCTGCAGGAAAGTGGCTTTAAGCACTATCTCATACAAACTCTAACATATTTTAGTGGTAAGCCGGCAGGTTATAATACTAATGTGTAACTGAACTTCTTTAACTTACACTTTGAGCTAAACAGTCCCTTCACTTATTAAATGGTAAATTTCTGCAGTTTCTCCAGAACTGAAGGAAACTGACTTGTTCATTCAGCAGGTATTTTTCTTTAAAGCTGTATTTATAGAAACAAAATATGAGATTAAGGACTAAGTGTTGTTTGGTAAATTTACTTAATATAGCTAAATAACGTACATTAATAGAGACTGTTGAGTGTGTGTGAAAAGAGGTTACTTTTCCTCAGTCAGAAAAATTTTTTCCTACATTGAATATCCTTATTAACTCACTTCATATTGCCTTAGTAATCAGAAATAAGTGTTTAGATGTTCATAATACTTTTTCATAACAAATGGCATATTAGCCCAAGCACCATAAATACTTCCAGGGCAAAGTTTCTTTCAAAATTCAGTTAGTTCTTTTTTCTTTATTTTCTGGCTAAATTCTCTTTGTACTAGATAGTTACCATGTTCCTGGTAAGACTGCCTCTAAAAAGGAAGTAAAACAAGTTTATGCACATACATTCAGAAGCATGGGCATAAGAGAAGAGAAACTGTGAAAGAAAAACATGTTATTTCTAGTAAAACTCTTTCCTTATTTAGAATTAGAGGTATTCATAAATGTGTGCACTGTAATAATATATAGATGACTACTTTATTATTTTTATAAAATTTATAGTTTTTCCAAGGTAATAATCTAGATATTTGGAAAACATTCATTTAAGCAGGAGAAATAGCTGGCAAATACTTTCATGTCAGGTGGTATGCATGCTAAATTTATATCCTTTCTTCTGTTTATTCAAGTAAGGTAACTTGATGTGACAGGGTGTGACATATCACAAAGATGACAGGTCAGGAATTTCAAGAAATCCTGAAAACAAACAGTATTTTCAAGATCTGGAGAGTATATAGTCTTTTTTTCCCCCCGTTATCTTTCAAAGAATTGAGTTCAAGTGCTTAAATGCTTAGGAAAGACTTTTACTCAGAAAAAAGGAAGTATATCTGATAATTGGGATAAGGCAGGAATCTCTAGATTCTTTATGGTTAGAATATAGGAGGTCAGACAATTAAGTTCGAGACTCATCCGAGAAAAAGTGTTACATACCTCACTGCTGAATATCACTATGGTCACCTTCGAAGTACTCCCCTTGGGGAGCTATGCACCGATGCCAGTGCCTAGTCCACCCTTCAGAGCAATTTTGGAACTCTTTTTCTGGAATGGCCATCACAGCTGTCGTCATATTACCCTTGATGTCCTAAATGTCATCAAAATGTCTGTCTTTCAATATTTCCTTTATCTTCGAGTAAAGAAAGAAGTCACTGGGGACCAGATCAGGTGAGTAGGGAGGGTGTTCCAATACAGTTATTTGTTTACTGGCTAAAAACTCCCTCACAGACAGTGCCATGTGAGCTGGTGCACTGTCATGATGCAAGAACCATGAATTGTTGGCGAAAGGTTCAGGTCGTCTTTTTCACTCAACCTTTTCAGTACTTCCAAATAGTAAACTTGGTTAACTGTTTGTCCAGCTGGTACAAAATTCATAACGAATAATTCCTCTGATATCAAAAAAAGTTAGCAACATCAGTGCAACAAGTTCATGAATTTAGTTGTCAGACCTCGTGTGTGTGTGTGTGTGTGTGTGTGTGTGTGTGTGTGTGTATTATAGTATGTTTGGATTCAAGGTATATCCAAAAGTAAATATTTTTATATATATATATATATATATATATATTTTTTTTTTAGAGTTTACACATCTATTTGTTGATCAAACAATTCAAGCAATAAATTTTTATTTGTTACCTACTTTTCCTTTTTTCTAAAGCCTTTGCAGTTATTTAGCTGTCATTACAAACTCCTGTCCCAAAGCATGTGGTTTCAACAAAGAATATGAATAGATCACAATATTTGCTTCTAAAGGGCCAAATTTTGTTTCTATCATAGTAAAATGAGTGTGTACTTCGTAAAGTGAATGTTAAAGTATACCATACATTCAAAGGAGTGTACATACTATAAGTGTTCAACTAGTGAACACAACCATATTACAAGCATACAGATAATGACACTAAATTTTTATCAGTACCCCCAAAAGGCTCCTCTGTCCCTTGTTCTCATACCTCCAAAGGATAAACACTCCTGATTTCTACTACTACTAATCATTTCACCTGATCTTGAAAGAAAATCATGCATCCTTATCTAGAAATAGGTGCACTCATAAATATATGTACTGTAAATATATAGAGATGATTACTAGAGTCTCTTTTTGGGCGGGTTGTGATCTGAGTTATTTCACTTAACAGTATGTTTTTGAAATACAGCCAGATTACTATTATGTTATTCCACTGTATACCACAAATATATCACAATTTATTTATTCATTTTGTCACTGATGGACATTTGAATTGTTCTAGTCTGTGGTTCTTACAAATATTTTACATGTTCTTTGTGAATATACCTATCTATTTCTACATACTCATACATTCAACTTTAGTAGAATACCTCGAAAGATTTCTCTGAAGTAGCTGAAACAATTTGCATTTTTATTATTAGTACATAAGAATTCCAGTTCATCACCATCCTTGCCAACACTTATCCCCTGCCACCATTTTACTCATTCTGGAGCATGTATAGTGGTATTACATTGTAGACTTAATTTATATTTTTTGATGACTCATGAGGTTGAGCATCTTTTTATATATTTATTGGAAACCTGGATATATGTTTTATGAAGTGTCTTGTTCAAGACTTCTGATCATTGTTCTATTAAGTTATCATCCCTTATCATTTTCAGGAGTTGTTTATATATTCCTGATACACATCAATTGTTGGACATATGTATTGCAAATATTTTCTCCCACTCTTAGGTTGCCTTTTATTTATTTATTTTGCTTTTTTAATGTCTTCTGATGAACAGAAGTTTTTAGTATTAGTATACTCCAGTTTACCCATTTTTTTCCTTTATGTTTATTACATTTGTGCCCTCTTTAAGAAAGCTTGAAATACTCCAAGGTCATGAAGAGATTTCCTGTGTTTTCTTTAAGATCTTTGTTTTACCTTCCACATTTACATCTAGAATTTATTTTCTTCATATGTTGCGGGGCATGGATTTTTAAATTTTATGTTTTAGCCACGTGGATATCCAAATGATCCAGCACCATTTATTTAAAAGATTATCCTTTCTCTACTACACTGCAGTGTTGCTTTTGTCATAAATCAGGTCACTATACTACGTCTATATATCTTTTCACCATTATTATTGTCTTAACTACTGTAGGTTTGTAAAAGGTTTGGCTTTCTAGTAATGTAAGTCTTCTAGCTTTGTTGTTGTTCAGAAATTACTGTTCTTGGTTCTTTGAATTTCCATTTCCATTTTTACAATCAGTTGTCAATTTACACAAAAAGTACTGTTTTAGGACTTTAATTGGGTTTGCACTGAATCTATAAATTAATTTATGGAGAACTGACATCTTTAAAACATTGAATCTTCCACAAGTTATATATCCTTCCATTTATTTAAGTCTTCAATTTTTCTTAGTGTTTCACAATTTTCCATGTTGAGAGAGGTCTTGCATATCTTTCCTTGAATTTATTTCTAAGCATTTAGAATATTTTGATACTGTAAGTGGTGTATTTTTTAGTTTCATTTTCTATATGCTTGTTTGATGTATCTAGAAGTTAAGATAAATTTTTGTATAATGGTCTTACCTGCACTGATAAATAAATAAAGGAGACTGGAGCAGATATATAGAGCAGAAGCACCACTGAGAGAGAAATAAAGTGTAGCTCATGCGAAAGAGGTTAGGAGAATATGACAATCTCAGTTACAGGAGTCATTACAATAACCCCTTTATTTCCTGAGGTTATTTGAGAGAGACAATAACAACCAACCAACCAAACAAACAAAAATACTAGCCAAATCACAGTGGTCCTTATCTAGCAATGTCTCACACCTGGATCACCTGTGAATCTGTTTATATTATCTGTCTGTTCCCTTGCTTTTCAGTGGTATGATCTTTTCTCTTGGCTTTGCTGGTAATTTTTTATTGAATTCTACACCTTGAATCCAAAAAGTTATAAAGGCTCCAGTGATATTATATTCCTCCAGAGAAGATTCTCTTTATCCTCTGCTAAGCAAAAAGAATGAGAAATGATCACCTTAATATAACAGGAGATTAAACTAAATTGAGGCTGGGTTGTAGTTTTGGTAAAATTCAGTCTACCTCTGGCCTTCCTAGGACATGTGAGTGAGAGAGAGAGTGAGACAGTAAGAGAGTGAGAGAGAGAGAGAGAGAATACATATATATGTGACGCAAAATGTTATATGTATTATATCTCATATAATACATATGTATTTGTATTTATTGTGTAATGATCACAACAGATCCAGTTAACATCTACCACCTCACATAGTTACAGTTTTTTTTCTTGTGATTAGAACTTTTAAGATGTACTCTCCTAGCAACTTTCAAATACACAATTTAGTGTTATTATGAACTACAATCGCTACAGATGTTTTTTAATCAGTTCCTTGCCTTACAGTTAGTTCAGCTGATAATTTTCAAAGTACTTGTACTTAAAACCACCATCTTTTGATTTCAACCTTTTGTTTCACTGATTGGGACAGGGTATATAATTTAATATACAATAAGGCATCCTATTTTAAAATGTTGACAGATTTGATCAATTTGTGACATAAATACAGAGCTAATAAAGACTTACTGGAGAGACATCCATTAGAATAATTTAAAAATATGTATGTATTTATAACTGAACAAATAATTTTTAAAAATGTATCCAGATTTCTTTCTCAGAGGGAATACTGATGTGTTCCATCCTACGTGAAAGCAAAATTTACTTTTAAAATACTCTTTCTCTTTGGATTCTTTTATCTTTCAAGTAGTTTTGAAAATAACTTGTATTGAACAAAGGGTCAGTGACATTTTTGTTGAGATAAAATTTATATAATATGAAATTAACCACTTAAATCACTTTAAAGTGTACAATTAACTGATTTTTAGTAGATGAGTAAGTGACATTTTGTGCAAGATTATCGTTGCCCTTAAATAGCACTGTATGTGACTTCTAAATTCTGTAACTATTGTATTTTAATAGGCAATATAAAATCTAGTAAACTAACATGAACAGAATGTACAGCAACAACTCATTTTCTTCTAATGATCATTTACCTGTCCACTTATACTAAACATGGTTGAAAATAGAAAACAAGAAAGAACTACAAATAGCCAAAACATATATCATAAAGCCCATGAACTAACCTTGATCTTATATATTTTATTCATTCAGAACTTATTTCTTATAAGATTGAGAGGTTTACAAGCTAACAGCATTACAAAAACAAAGCACAAGATGATGTATCAATGGAGAGGCTTATTATAATATTTTTAAGCAACTTATAAAGTAGAAATCTTTGTTTCATAGAAATTCTACAAAAAAATGAAATCTATTACAATTCTGAGGGTACTTTGCCTAATTTAGGAATAGGGAATACCAGGAAGAAGAGGAATTGGGATGTCCAGAAATCAGTCTCGTTAAACTTCCAGATTTAGTCTCATTAGATAAACTGAGTTTAGAAAAAGGAAGCTTATGTTGATATTATAATAGTTTTTAAAAACTATCATTTTTTCTATATTATGAAGTTTTGAATGAACCTTTAGATTCACATTAGGCTTTTTATTTGTCTTCTTTGGAAGACTACACTGTAAAATGACTCTAGTGGCTTCTAAACGAAAAAAAATCACCCATCAATCCTAAAATCCCCTGTGAAATACTCTGTCTGATATAGGAGAAAATTCTTTTGAGATATGACATGTGTACATCTATAATAAAGGATTATGTAACTTCCTGTGTTGGTTAATTTAAATGGAAATGTAGAGGGCCAGGAGTAGCTGACAATAAACTCTTCTTCAAAATCTTATGAAAACAACAAAGTCCTTTTTATTTCTGTGAAGTGGTGATTAATCACTGATTATCAATTTTCATATTAACACAATTCCAACGTGTACATCCATATTGTACTACCTAGCCGGGCTTAATTCTTTTTTTTTTTTTAAACTGTCTGTACAATGAAAGTAATGCAAGGTAACCAATCATGCCCTACAAACATAAATAGAAATGATACTGAATAAGTATTGATTAAAACAAAAAGTACCTAAAAAAAAAAAACAACACAGCATTAATTCTTACCAACTCCAGAAGTTATTGATTCTGCATCAATGTCGCTAGCTCTTTTTCTTGCCACTTCAGCTAGTGCCAATTCACCCTTATCTAGTGCAAGGTAATGGATATCCTTTGGAAATAAAGCAAAGTAAAAGATTAATCCAAAGTGAATCTTGGTCAAGTTACAAAGCAGATTTTGAAAGAAAGAACTTATTGTTCAGATTACAAAACAGACATAGCCGATTTCTGTTTTGTATTTTCTTTTCCAGTGTAAGCAAATTTTTTTGAAATGGAGATCATAGATATAACTAATGGTAATTATTTAAATAAGTCATTTTGAGTCTTTGGGGAAAAGACAAGTTTTTAAGTCACATGTTTGATATACTGTTTTGTCAGGGACTAAAAACCCTTAGCTGCTATTTTCTTTGGTGAGATTTTAATGACGGAAAATCTGAGAAAGCTTCTTCAAAATTCAGTTGTGCGGAATACTACCACACAAATCTGTCTCTGATATTTATGTGCCTGGCACATATTAGTTTGGTAAAATTATTAATACTACTATTATTTTGAACTCATTCACTCAACAAATCATTGCTTACTAAGTGCCGGCTCTGTTATGGGGTATACAGCTCAATTATAATACCAGGTCTCAAGAAGGGTTGAGCCTAGTGAGGAGACAGACCACGACTAAACAATAGTTAATTAATTACATAATAGTGTGACAGGTTTAATGGCAGATATTTGCACAGAGTGTTCTGGAGCCAAAGAGGAGCAACTGAGCCTTGATCTGAGTCTTGAACTATCAAAAGTTACGCTAGGAGGGAAAATGAAGAAAAGCTGAGAAGAGAATAAATGAAACAGTGCATATACATAGAGCAGCTTGAGAAAACAGTTCTGTGAGGCAATGGCAGGTTTTTCAATATGACAGGAGTGTTGGATGGGTGGAAGAAATCAGTGGAAAATAATACTAAAGAAGAGCCACTAAAAAGGACTCAGAACTCTTTTGGGTACTCAGAATGATTGTTGGAATGAAATAATTTACTGCAGTAAAAATGGAAAAGGAATGTGAAGAGTTTACTATGAAGAATTATATGTAGGCTATAATCATGAAAAGATATTTCATTTTATTAATACTCAAATAAATGCAAATTGAAAATAATTTAATTTCAAATTTAAAAAATTTAAGGTAATCTTTACTGGTTGCAAAGTCTGGAGTGAGACAGGCACTTACATTTACTGGGAATATAAGACTTTATAGAGCAGGGGTCTGTAAACTATGACTGATGGGCTAAATACAGCCTGCCTGTTGTACAATCCTTGAGTTTAGAATGGCGTTTACATTTTTAAATGATTGGAAGAACTGTGTTCTTATTTAACTGTGAATGGCTTTGGAATTAGCTTACGCTGCAGACTTGAAAATGTTTCAACCTAAAACGATAAGACAAAATTACTTGTCTGTGAAACTTATACTGTGATAAAGTTAAGCATTAAGAGATGAACATTTGCAATAGATTTTGATAATAAGAACACCAACTTTCAACAATAATTAATTGAAATGTTATCCCCTACCTCAAATTCCATTATTCACATTTATAGATCTGTGTTACAATATTGTACTCCATTATTATGTTTTAATTTCACCCGTAAAGATTTATGGAAATTTCTTTCTTGTTACATACAAGTACCTTCATAACAACCTCAAATTTTCCTCTTGGTTCATAAGCCTGTAATATTTGCTATCTGGCCCTTTATAGAAAAAGATTGCTGATTCCATGTTTTAACAATATATCAGAATTTAAAATTTGCATGTATATACTTTAGGGAAATTTTAAGGAAATGATGTTATAGTGTATGTCCAAGATTGGTGATGTAGCATTATTTATAACAATGAAAAATTGAAGCAATTGTAAATATACATAAATTGAAATAATCACGAGTTTTCTCTCTATCAATTCAGTGTCATGATACTTTCACAATAGATTCTTATGTGCAATAAAAAATTAGTATAATATAAAAATATACACTACTGTATTCAATTTGCTAGTATTTTATTTAACTTCTGCATCTATGCTCTTAATTAAGAAAAGTCTATGACTTGACTTGGGCTTGACTACTAACAATCCCTTGAATGCTATTAAGGCTTTACTACACTTATAAGTTAGGTGGCTTTTTCCTATTTTCTCTTTGGCAATATTTGTATGTGATTCTTCACTGAAAATCAGTAAAAGATATGCAATGCATTTGAGAAAAAACTACCAATCATTACTGACATAAATGAACACCTGGTTAAAATACAGACATGTACCTGTTTATGGCTGGGAAGACTACATAATAAAAGTATCAATTCTGACCCCAATTCACCTGTAAAAATTGGTGGAATTACAGTCAAAATCCTTTCAAGGTTTTCATAGGACTTACAAGTTGATCTTAAACTGCATATGTAAAAACAAAATCAAGAATATCTAAGACTTACTGTAGTTAACATTAAGACTCTATAACACTGGTATGCATACATACAAACCAAAGAAAAAGAGATATACCCATGCAAATATGGTTTTCTTTGTGAGTTACGCATGTTAGTACTTTGTATTTAGCAGTAATATAATTTTTGGACATAGGGTCTGTTTTGTCTGGAATTATTAAATTATTTCTGGAATTATTTTCTGTCTCTCACATTCTTCTTCCTTAATTCAGCTTTATTTTTTAGTTATTATAAGAAATTGGGGTCACTAATTTGAAGAGGGTAAGCCTTAGTTGATATTGTATCTACATCATGAAGATTTTCATTCTTAATCTTCCTATTTGGAACACATTATACAGTCTATTCACTTGGTGATACACCTGTGGGCCTCCTGACTATTCATATACAGGCAGACCTTGGAGATAGGGAGGGTTTGGTTCCAGACTACTACAATAAAGTGACTATTGCAATAAAGCAAGTCACACAAAACTTGGTTTCCTGGTGTATACAAAACTTGTTTATACTATACGGTAGCCTAGTAAGTATATAATAGCATTACGTCTAAATAGCAATGTGCATATCTTAATTTAAAAATATTTTATTGCTAAAATAAAAGCTAACCATCACCTGAGTCTTCATGAGTTGTAACTTTGCTGGTGGAGGGTCTTGCTTTGATGTTGACGGCTGCTGACTGATCAGGGTGGATGTTGCTGAAGGCCGGAGTGGCTGTGGCAATTTCTCAAAACAGGACAACAATGAAGTTTGCTCCATTGACTGACTCCTGCTTTTACAAAGGATTTCTCTGTAGCATGCGATGCTATTTGATAGCATTTTACCCACAGGACTTCTTTTAAATTTGGAGTCAATCCTCTCAAGTACTGATGCTGCTTTAACAACTAAGTTATGCAATATTCTAAATCCTTTGTTGTAATTTTCCACAGTATCTTCTCCAGGAATAGGTTCCATCTCAAGAAACCACTTTCTTGGCTCAGTCATAAGAAGCAACTCCTCATCCATTCAAGTTTCATCATGAGATTGCAGCAATTCAGTCACATCTTCAGGCCCCACTTCTAATTCTAGTCCTCTTACTATTTGCACCACATCTGCAGTTACTTCCTCCACTGAAGCCTTGAACCCCTCAAAGTTATCCGTGAGTGTTGGAATCAACTTCTTCCAAACTTCTGATAATGTTGATATTTTGACTTTTTCCAATGAATCACACATGTTCTTAATGACACCTAAAATGGTGAATCCTTTCTGAAGGTTTTCAATTTACTTTGCCCAAATACATCAGAGGAATCACGATCTATGGCAGCTTTAGCCTTTACAAAATACATTTCTCAAAGAATAAGACATGAAGGTCAAAATTACTGCTTGATCCAGGGGCTGCAGAATGGAGGTGACACAAGTCAGTCCATACTGCCGTCCCTTCTTATTTTTCTGGTAAACATCCTTAAATTCTTTACATACTTGTATCAATTTACTTTTCTAACAATACCTGGGCTTTATAAGTATTTACTTAACTTTTTTTCCACTTAACCCTCCCTACTGCATCCTGATGATTTACCCTTGCCTTGTAACAATTTCTGATTCCTAGTTTTTCCCTCCTTAGGGTATGGAGAACTTCTGGTGCTTCTCCCACCTTTGGGAGCAGTCTTATCCTTTGGACATTTAGGTTTTTGCTTTTTTTCTTAAATCTGATTTTGTCAGTTTTACATTTTTTGGTGGATTCCTCACAGCGTCTGGTCCATCATGTACTATTATTTTGAATTCCAGTTATAAATTTGAAAAACACACACACACACACCATCATTTCTAGAGATTTGGCACAGATGAAAGGGTTAATGTATCCACTCAATCCAATGTCTTAAAACAGAAGAGGTACATTTCATTTATAAGTTAATTCTTCAGAGTGGAGACTTCTGATTGGAGAAATTTGAACTTGGAAAGCCAAGATAGGGTTGAGTCAGTAGAGGTCTGAGAAATTTATATTCATAATATTTAAAATTACAATTATAATGTATGTAATAAATGGTAATTCATGCTTCAGAAGTTAGCAGGTATGAAACTCCTCTATATAGAAAAGTGCCAAAGAAACAATTTTATGTCAACTTGATAACCAAGCAAGTGCTTAGGAGTGGCAGATGTAAAGTCACACTACAGAAATCAGGCCAATGAAAGACAAACTACCCAGTACTATCATGCCAAGGGAAGTCACAGATGGCTGGAGAGCAGAAGCTATAGGTCTTTTTATAGCATTATCAAATGGCACACACATGACATTCCAATTGGTCCTGTGCCAATGGCCAAGGTTACTTAATTAGGGGCGCCATATGAGAATGTTCATAAGGCAAAGTCGTCCTCATGCCATCCAAGATGGGGCAGAGGAGCAAACTTGGGTGGCAATTGAGTCTTTTATGACACAGTAATAATTAAGTTTCAGAGGTTTTTTTGAATTTTCAAAAGCAGAATAAGGTCCCAAAGACACAGAATTAAAATCACCATTTGTGTGACCAACAGAAACAGGCTTCCAAACTATACAGCTTCTATGTAGAGAAAGCATGGACAATAAAGAGTCTAGAGCTGTGACGATAGTGAAAAAATTCTTTTCTCAAAAATTTTAAGCAATGTCAGAATTACAGAGAAGTTTCAAGTAAAGTACAAAGATCTCTTTTTTGAATCATTGAAAGTAGCCAACACATTCTTGAATACTTTAGTGTTTACTTCCTACCAATTAGGACATTCTCCTACAAAACCACAATCAAATCATCAAAATCATGAAGTTAACACTGGTAATATTTCTCCCACTTAAGCAATGAAACTTCACCAATTGCTCCAATAGTGCTCTTCATATCACAAACATCCATTTCTTTCTTTCTGTTTTTGTGTGTGTTTTTTTTTAAAGATTTTATTGGGAAAGGGGAATAGGACTTTATTGGGGAACACTGTGTACTTCTAGGACTTTTTTCCAAGTCAAGTTGTTGTCCTTTCAATCTTAGTTGTGAAGGGTGCCATTCAACTTCAAGTTGAACTTTCAGTCTTAGTTGTGGAGGGCGCAGCTCAGCTCCAGGTCCAGTTGCCATTGCTAGTTGCAGGGGGCGCAGCCCACCATCCCTTGTGGGAGTCGAACCGGCAACCTTGAGGTTGAGTGGATGCACTCCAACCAACTAAGCCATCCGGGGGCAGCTCATCTTAAGATGCCGTTTTCAATCATAGTTGCAGGGGGTAGAGCCCAACATCCCTTGTGGGACTCGAGGAGTTGAACCGGCAACCTTGTGGTTGAGAGCCCACTGGCCCATGTGGGAATCGAACCAGCAGCCTTTGGAGTTAGAAGCACGGAACTCCAACTGCCTGAGCCACCGAGCCGGCCCACAAACATCCATTTCTTGATGCATTTAATTATTTCTCTGTAGTCTCCTTTAGCATAGAGTTCTTCATTCTTCCTTCATTTACATAAACCTGGCATTTATGAAGGGTAATAGGCTAGTTATTAGAATGTGCCTCAATTTGGGTTCAACTGATGTTTCCTCACGATTAGATTCAGGTCATGCACTGTTTTTTTTTTTTTTTTTTTTTTTTTTGTAGGAATACCACAGAAAGGCTATTGTGTTCCTACTGCAACATATTATATAAAGTAGCAAATTATTTTGACTTGTTCCATTATTAATGATGGCATTTTGATCACTTGATTAACATGGTGTTTACCAGCCTTCTCCAATGTAAAGTAACTGTTTTTCCGTTTGTAAATAATACATATCTTGTAGAGAAATATTTTGAGACTACGTAAATATCTCATGAAACTTTCTCTCATGCTTACAGCATCCATGAATGATTCTTGTCTTATTCAATTATATGTTTGTTGTAATGGTTGCTAACTTGTGATTTTCTCGTTCTATCCTTTCTTTTACATTTATTAGTTGGCTTTATTTATTTTTGAAAATATTTTAAAATTTCTATTGACTGTTTTTTATTTGTAGATCTTAGATTTTTAAGAAACTCCTCTAGACACTATATACAATCTTAATTTATCATGGTCTACTTAGAATTAATACTGTACAATTTAAGGTAAAAGGTACGAACCTTACAACAGTATAATTCCATTTACTCTCACCCCCACTCACATGATGTTACTGTCATTCATTTCACATCTACATATGTTATAAATACCACAATGCATTATTTTTGCTTTAAACAATTATCATTTATTTATTTATTTTTAATACATAACTTTTATTGCATCTTTACAATATCATAAATAACTCTGAGGAATCACCCATCATCTTGGTATTTCTGTAGCTGGACAACTTAGATCTAGTTCATCAGCCTGCTGAACTGTTCCTTTGTCAGAAACATAGAAATATTCCCAAATTTTCTGATATTTTTGTTTCTAACTATTGTGGCTTGTTGAATCAAAGCAGCTGAATTTGATACAAGTTCAATGTCATTTCCTTCAAGAATTAACTCATCTTTCTGGGTTGAGATGCTGACCAAGCAACACCTGACTTCATCCAAACCCCGCGGATGTATTTTCACCCAAGAAATTTCGGATTTCAACAAGAGAACCATTCTCCTGAATAATGACGTTGATGGGGAAGTGAGCACACGAAGCCCAAGGTAACACCCTTGATCATGTTCTGTACACGGCTACAGAGAGCACGAACAAGAGCCAGTTCCTTTCTATTTCCCCACCATTGGTCAACGCGGAGACTCTTCTTTTCTTTCCAAGGGGACTGAGTTCTACATGGATGTGATTGCAGTACCTCCGCAGGGTGCCTCTGGGGCCCTTCCCAATCACGGTGCATCTCTTCAGAGTGACGTCCACGTTTTCTGGGACGTCCACCGTCTGATTGCTGAGAATGGTCTTCATTCTCGCAGTAGATACAGCAAAAAGTAAACAATTATCGTTTAAATAAATGTTTACATAAGGAGGAATATTTTTATTATTAATTCACATAATTAACATTTCCAGAGCTCTACATTCTTTTGTTTAGATAGATACATGTTTCCACATAGTATTATATGTATTCTGCTTGAAGAAATTCCTTTAACTTTTCTTGTAGTGCAGGTCTGCTGGTGCTGAGCCAAAATTAAATTTATTTTACCCTCATTTTAAGATAATTTTCACTGGACATAAAATTTTGTGTTGAAATTTTTGATTATTTTTTCAGTACATTAAAGATGTTGTTCCGTTATCTTTTGGCATCACTGTTCCTGATGAGAAGTTAGCCACAATTCATGTTAGGTACTTTTATATAATTTTTTGTTTGTTTTCCAGGTATTTTAAAGATTTTTCTCTTCATCATTGGTTTTCAGTAGTTTGGATACACTGTACCAAGATGTGGTGTGCCTGGGTATTGCCTTCTTGTATCTGAAGTTCACTGAGCTTCGTGGATATGTAGACTAATGTTTTTCACCAACGACATGTATTTTAAACTACTTGATTTTTTGTCTCACAAGTTACTGAAGCTTTTTTCATCTTTTTCTTTTATTCAGAGTTGATGATTTCTATTGATCTGTCTTCAAGTTCACTGATCCTTTACTATACAGTGTCCAATCTTCTGCCACTACTATCCAGTGAATTTTTCATTTCAGATTTTATGTTTCAGTTCTAGAATTTCTTTTGCCCTTTTAAAATTTTTTTATTATATTAGTTTCAGGTGTACAAAACAACATAGTGATTAGACATTCACACCCCTAACAAAATAACCCCCCAAGTCTACTACCCCTCTGACATCATACATAGCTGTTACAATAGCATTGACTATATTCCCTATGCTGTACCTTACATCCTGTGAATATATATTTAATTACTTGAGCTTCAGCGTGGGGAATATAATCAATAATGTTGTAAAGATCATGTAGGGTGCCAGATAGGTACTGGACTTATCAGGGGGATCACTTCATAGAGTGTAGATGCCTGACCACTGTGCTGTACACCTAAAGCTCAAGTAGAATAATATTGAATGTCTTTTGCCCCTTTTTTCAATAGTTTTTGTGTCTCTGCTGAGAATCCCATATATTCAGTCATTATTTTCATCTTTTCCTTTAATGTCTTTGAACATATTTATAACAGCTGCTCCAAAGTTCTTGTCTGCTTATCTCAACATCTGGTTATCTCAGGATCTGTTTCTGTGTTTCCCCAAATGTAAGACCCAGCCGGACCATCAGCTCTAATGCATCTTTTGGAGCAAAAATTAATATAAGACACGGACTTATATTCTTTTCGGGAAAACGTGGTACTTTTAGCTCCTTTTTCTCTTCATTATGTATCACATTTCCTGCTTCTTCACATATCTGGTAATGTGTTACTGTGTGCTGGACATCATTGATGTCACATTATGGGAGTTTGGAGTACTGTCTATCTTTAAAGAAAACTGAGTTTTGTACTAGCAGGGCATTAAATTAGTGGTGGCTTTTGTTCCTGTCAAGTTTGGTTTTATGATTTTTAAATGCAGATCTATTTAGTTTAGTACATAGTCTTACGATGTGTCCCTTATTCTTAAAATCTGGCATTACTGGGGTTTCATATAAATGCCTAGTGAGGTTGTTTCATTTTGACTGAGCCAGAATTCCAGTATCTCTCAGTATTGTGCCACCACTCCATTCAGCTCTTGGTTTCACAACAGTGACTCTTTGGTAGGTCTACTTGCAGCCTAGCCTTCCTAGCCTTTGAAGACTTCTGGATTCCCACTCTTCACACAGATTCTCCCTTTCTGGTATCCTACCCCACAAATTCTAAATCCCTCATCATCCCTGAATTCTGAACTAATCTGTGGCTTTTCAGCTAAGTGACATCACTGATCTCTGCTCTGGAAATTGCATACAGGGCTCATCTGTGCATTTCACAGTTTTTGAGGATCATAGTCCTGCAATTCTTGCTGTCCAGTATTTTGTTTACTTTTATAGTGGTTTACAGTGGGAGGGCAAGTCAGAAAAAGAATTTGTTCATTAGCTGAAAGTGGAAGATCCTCCTTCTCTCACTAGTAATAGTTTACAACGGTTGAGCCAATACTAATTACATCATTATTCCTCTTCACTTGGGTTTTAGAAAACAACTTTTAACTACAGGGACCAATGAGAAGCTGATTCCTTTCTAAAAGGAGATCGGGGATAGATACAATTTAAAACTTTACACCTGTCCCAGTTCACATGCTACCCTAAGATACAACTCTTCTTTGTGTCTCTGAATATGCAGCTGAGTTCTCAAAGAGCAGACTCACGGTCCTGGAAGATCTATCCATATAATGTCTGGCGTAAACCACAGCTATCTCAAAGAAAGTCATGCCTAAATGTGTATGCTTCCTTGGAAGTATTCTTCCCTGGAACCACAAGGAGAAAAATAGAGAAATGGACAAATAAATGGTGCTACAGTTCTGTGATCCTTTTAATATTCACCGCACAGACTTCTTTTCACTAAAGACTAATATTAAAAGCACTTAATTTGGGTGAATCATTTTCCCAGTAAAACTGGGGTTCAAACTAGATCACAGGTCATTCTGCAATAAGCAGTCTTACTGAAATCTTTGTGAATTTTGTTAAAGAATAAAAGGAAAGGATAGTTTTCTTAGACTTAGGTATAGGTAGTGATCAAATTATAAATTGCTAAGCTTTGGAGAACTTCCAGATCTTTAGTTTATATAAGCAGTTTGGTGTAATTAGAAATGGCATGGATTTGAGAGTCAAATGCACCTGAGTTTGAATCACAATTCTGCTCAGTTTTTCTTATAATCAGTTTTATCGACTATAAAACAGGTATAATAATTCTATCAGTTAGGATTATTATGAGAATTAAATGAGATAATTTATAGAAAATATTATATAAAAAATAGATAATGTAGAAAATAGAAAATAATATAGAAAATATTATATAAAAAAATTATATAATGCCTGGTACCTTGCAGGTGATCAAGAAAAGCTAACTCCTTTAATTTTGTGATATGTAATGATTTTGTTGTTGATAATCATAAAGTATTTGGCATACCCTCAAGCGAGACAAACTAAATTTAAGCAGGCATAAACACCAATATCTTTGATTATCAAAAGGAAAGCCTTGCATTGTTAATCTTACAAGATTAAAATAATTCTTTAACATAAAGAGCTGGAAATGTATTTTATTTTCTTGAAAATGAGTTAAAATGTGAAAAAAATTAGGTCTTTCTCGTTAGTGCTTTTACTGTAATTAAGTGATAAATCCTAGTATACACAACATTTTATAAAATTTCATTTGATCCACTTGGGGCATAAAATTGATGACATGTCATGCTTAAAAGGAGAATTTGTGACATTTAAGTCTCTTAGTGATTAATAGTTCAAAGATAATACCACACTTCAGGGAGTTATCCAAAATTGGAAATCAGCTAGTGCCAAATTTAACACTTCACTCACCTTCCAAAAATATATTGCAGAAATTCCGATTCTGGTTATCCAGATAAGGATATGTAAGACCAATACTCTTGCTGAGAGCAACTAGAACAGCTGGATAAATCATTTTTAAAATTCTGTTTGTAGACATTCGAGAACCACTAAGACTGAGTATCTGACAGACCACGATCCTAGATAGGAGCAAAACCAAGAGAGGTAAAACTGACATTTGGTGTTGCTTTTGCTTTTCAAAGCATTTGCCAATTTGTAATTGGTAGCCACGAGGCTGAGAAATTAGCAGAAAGTGGTGTTTGAGAAGTTGAGATCAACCGCACAGAGTTTTAGGTAGAGTCACTATGGAGGAGACAGGGCTTTCAACTGGATTCCTGAGGGTCTACACCCTTGATATAAGCATAAAGTGGAAATAAACTAGCTCTCAGACTAAAACTCAGGTTCAAATAAACTCAATCCCAGAATGGATTAGGGTGTTGTTTAACTTTTGCCCTAACTGCCTGCCAGAAGCAAAGGTAAATTTTTTCTGGAGGAAAGAAAATAACTTCATACACAGCCTCAAATTATCCTATTTTTTAAATGCTATGTCCAATGTTCAATTAAAAAAAAATGAGGAAAACAAAAACAGATGCATATACACAGAGATCTAAGGGATGGTTGCTAGAGGGGAGGGAAATGGAGAGATGGGTGAAAAAGGTGAAGGGGAATATAGTCAGTAATATTGTGATAAGTTTGCACGTTGACAGATGATTACTACAATTAGTGGAGTGATCACATTGTAAGGCATAAAAATGTTGGATGACTATAGTGTATACCTAATATGACAAATATATGCCAAATACACTAAAAATATCTTTAAAAATGCAAAGAAATAAGACCAAATGACTCCAAAACAACCACCAAAAGATCCACCAAAAGGATATTAATCAAGATAAAAAAATTATAGGAAAAATGTAACTAATCTAATAAAAGGGAAAAATGGAATAATACAGTTAATACAAAAGAGAGCACTGATGGTTAGCTAAAAGGAAATAGAATAGGTGGGACATGACAAACACAATTGTACTATCTATCATTATGTTATACTTCAATTAAATAATCCAATTAAAAGACTAATTATGGGAGTTTATTTAAAATATCCAACTCTATATTGCTTACAAGAGATATAACTTAAACATAAGGAAACATGGATATATGGTATATGAAGGATATATGAAGTACATGCAAACCAAAATAAATGTGGTGTAAGTATACTTTGAAATGAAGTAGGTTTTAAGACAAGAAGCATTACTAGAAAAGAGAAGAATGTTTCATAACAATAAAAGATCAATATACCAAAAAAAAAATAGTTCTAAATTGGCATGCACCTAATTAACACAGCCTTAAAACACATAAAAAATGCAGACAAGTTCACAATCACAGTGGAAAATTTTAAAACAGCAGTCTCAGTGAAGATATAGAAGATTTGAACAGCGTGACTAACAAACTTGATTTTATATAGAACACTTTTCCCAACAACTGTAAAATGCAGAGTATACATTCTTTTTAATGCACATGGAAATTTTACCATTGACCATATAATAAGCTATAAAAGAAGTTTCAACAAATTTCAAAGGGTTGATATAATACAGAATAGGTTACGTGTGTGCGCGCGTGCGTCTTCTGGGAGAATGTTCATTGTTTGAAATTAGGAAATGTCTTTTTAAGAAACCATGGGCAAAGATGATTTCACAACAGAAATGTTAGAGGTATTTTGAGCTCAGTGAAAATAAAAAACATAAAATACTTTTTAAAAACATATAAAAATTGTCAGAACACAGTCTTGCTTGAATAGAATTATACCCTTGAATGCATACATTACAAAATCAAGGCTGAAAAATCCATGATTTAAGCAGCTATCACAAGAAGTAGAATAAGAACAACAAATTTAAATAAAGTTGGAAGACTTATACTACTGGGTATACTTATATAGTATAGTAATTAAGAGAGTTTGATATTAGTGCAAGGATGCAGTCTAGTGATAGACCTACACTTATATATGGACACCTGACTTATGACAAAGGTGGCCCTATAAAGCAGTAAGTAAAGGACAGTCTTGTCAATAAATGGTCATAGATCAACTGGATATATATATGATAGAAATAAATTTTGAGCCATACCCCAAAAAATTAGTACAGGTGGCTTGTAGGTTTAAATATTAACATTAAAATAATAAAACTTCTAGATGATAAAAAAGGAGACTATTTTCAAGAACTTGGGGGTAGTAAAAGATTTCAAAAGCAGGATACTAGATGGGCGGGAGGGGTGGGGGGTGGGGGGGAGGGTGAGGGGATTGGAGGGCAGTCGGTGACCACAGGATGGCCATGGGGTTTGAAAATTAATCTGGGGAACGTAATTTGGTGGTTACCAGAGCGTAAGGGGGTTGGGGGGTGGAGGATGAGGGTGAGGGGGATCAAATGTATGGTGATGGAAGGGGAGCTGACTCTGGGTGGTGAACACACAGTGTGACTTATGGATGATGTGATACAGAATTGCACACCTGAAATCTATGTAATTCTACTAACAATTGTCACCCCAATAAATTAAAAATAAATTTAAAAAAAAAAAAAAAAGAATGTTTTAGGTAAGTGTGAGGTAAACTGAGTTCTAATTCTGTTTTTCTGATCTTGAGCCAATCTCCTAGGTGTTGAAATAGTCCTTTAAATCTCCTGCTTTCATTAAAAATGTTTTTCAGACAAAAAAAAAAAAAAAAAAAAAAAAGCAGGATACAAAGAGTATTAACCACCCCTGCCAACCACTATTCTACTCTATTTCTATGATACGAGCTTTTTTCTTTTTAAGATTTCAGATACAAATGATACCACATAGTATTTATCTATCTGGCTTATTTCACTTAGCACAATGCCCTCCATGTTCACCCATGTTGTAGCCAATAGCAAGATTTCCTTCATTTTTATGGCTGAAAAATATTCCGTGTGTGTGTGTGTGTGTGTGTGTGTGTGTGTGTGTGTGTGTGTGTGTGTGTGGTGTGTCTCACTTTTTCTTTATCCATTCATCTTTCAATGGACCCTTAGGTTGTTTCCATATCTTGGCTGTTTGTGAATAATGCTTCAGTGCACATGGAAATACAATGTCTTTGAGATAATGATTTTCTTTCCTTCAGATATATACCCAGAAGTGGGATTGCTGGATCACATATTAATTCTAGTTTTAATTTTTTTGAATAACCTCCATACTGTTTTTCAATTAACTTTGCCAATTAACTTTGCCATCAACAGTATACAAAAGTTCCCTTTTCTCTACATCCTTGTCAAAATTTGTGATCTCGTCTTTTTTGATAAAAGTCACCAATTAACTTTGCCATCAACAGTATACAAAAGTTCCCTTTTCTCCACATCCTTGTCAAAATTTGTAATCTCGTCTTTTTTGTAAAAGTCACCATAACATGTGTGAGGTGATATCTCATTGTGATTTTTGATTTGCATTTCCCTGATGATTAGTGATGTTGAGCATCTTTCATGTACCTCTTGGCCATTTGTATGTCTTCTTTGGGAAGATGTCTATTCAGGTCCTTTGTTCATTTTTTAATCAGATTATTTGATTATTTGCTTTTGAGTGTATTAGTGCCTTATGTATTTTGGATATTAACCCCTTATCAAATATATGATTTGCAAATATTTTCTCCCATTCCGTAGATTGCCTTTTCTTATTAATTTGTTTCCTTTGCTATGAAGAAGCTTTTTGGTTAATAAGATATAGTCCCACTTATTTATTTTAACTTTTGTAGCCTATGCTTTTGGTGTCTTATCCAAACATCATTGTCAAGACCAATGTGAAAGAGCTATCCCTCGATGTTTTCTTCTAGGAGATTTATGGTTTCAGGTCTTACATTTAAGTTTTTAACATATATACATACACACACACACACACACATATATATATATATATATTTACATATATATATATTTTTTAATTTTTTATTTGGGAATGTTGGGGAACAGTGTGTTTTTCCAGGGCCCATCAGCTCCAAGTCAAGTCATTGTCCTGCAATCTAATTGTGGAGGGGGCAGCTCAGCTCCACGTCCAGTTGCCATTTTCAATCTTCAGTTGCAGGGGGCACAGCCCACCATCCCATATGGGAATTGAACTGGAAACCTTGTTGTTGAGAGCTCGCGCTCTAACCGAGCCATCTGGCCGCCCCGTCTTTAATACATTTTGAGTTAATTTCTGTGAGTGGTGTAAGATAGGGGTCTAGTTTCATTCTTTTACATGTGTATATCTAATTTCCCACCACCATGTAATGAAGAGACTATCCTCTCCCCATTGTGTGTTCTTGGCACCTTTGTCAAAGATTATTTGACCACATATGCATGGGTTTATTTCTGGGCTCTCCATTCTGTTCCATTGTTCTGGATGCCTGTTTTTAATGACAGTACAACTCATAAAATGAATACAATGTAAACATTAAAGTAGAGGTATAGACCTATATTTTTTTGATATGGAAAATTGTCTGTCACATTGTTGAATAAAACAATCAAGTTACAAACGAAAAGTGTAGTGTATGTGTATATTCACATAGAGAGGCATTTTAAAGGATGTTCATTTCTGGACAAAAAGATTTCAAGTGATTTTTACTTTGTTCTTTATACTTCATGGTATTGTTTTCTTTTTATTATAGTACTATTTATTCTTATAATAAAAATATTTTATTTTCATCTAAGGGCTTGCTGAATCATTTTTATCTTGTTTATAAAATATCCTCTCCTTTACATTTGTATAATTCATGCCCTTTTTCAGGTCTTCATTATTTCTTCCAATAACCAAGTAATAACAACTGTTGCCCTGTCTTAATAGTAATAACATAATATCTGTGTAGTACTCCCAGTTTAAAGTACTTTCAATACATTGTCTTCACTGAGACTCAGAATGAGTAGGTACTGTATTATCATTTACATAACATAAAAAAAAAACACTCTAAAGTTACTGAACTTGCAGGGAACTTCTAACCCAAATTTCATGTATTTCTCATTACATCTTGCTGGACCTAGGCCGATCTGGGTTAAGGATAAACTTCAACTCCTTAACATGGTCTGGATATAATAAAGAGTACAGTAGTTCCCAGAATTGAAATAGCGCTGAGGTAGCAGGAATGCAGAATTAAGACTGGGAGAGGCTTTAGATGCCACATTAAGGAGTTAGAATTTATCCCAAAGGCAATGGGAAGCTACTAAAGGGTTTAAATATAAGAATGAAATCATAAATTATCATTGTTTTGACCTAAAGTCTACAAAATTTCTCTATAACTAGCCAGATAGTAAATATTTTAGGATTTACTACTCAAGTCTGCCAGTGTAGAGCAAAAGCAGTCATAGACAATCCATAAACATAAACAAATGAGGTTGGCTGTACTCCAATAAAACTTCATTTATGGACAACTGAAATGTGAATTTGAATATCCTATATTTTTAAGTGTCATATAACACTGTTTCCCCCCCCCCCCCCAATAATTTAAAACTGTAAAAAACCACTCTTGGAATGGATTTGGCTGGCAGGCCATAGTTTATTACACTTAGTTTTGGTGATCACTTAGGCTACAGTGAAAAAAGTAAACAAAGAGGTAGGTCATTTCAGATTCATTTCCTCAGGTCCAGCACCCACACATTGACTTTTTAATATTCAAGGCCTGTTGATGTCATGCTACATGACTTTTATCTCTCTACCACTGATAGATGCTAATAAAAAGACTTATTTTCAGGTTAACTAATACACTTTTTGGTGATCCCTTTGTGTTCCATGTGATGTTTAATTTTAGTCTTTTTGAACGAGATTATCTTCCCTCACTTATGAGCTAGAAAATTATTTATATGTAGGGATAATCCTGTTTATCTTATAAACTTTTAAATTCACAGAGGTGATATTTCTCAGTATATAGGCTAGACCTATAGACCTCTGGCTAGATGATAATTTAAATAGTAATAATTGATCTATTAGAAAATATGATAAATTCTTTTAGACAATTTCAACGTGGAGCCTCAAATATATACTGTAGATTCATGAGCTTAAATGTAACTTGGAGGCGTTAAGGCTCTCTTAGGACTCTTGATGCTTCCTTAAGATATACCCTGGGGCTACAAATAAACAAAGTCACATGTGAAGATTAAGATGAAGCTTTCTGAATAATGATTGTTCGCTTTTATAAATAAAAAGGAAAGTAAAACTATTTCTCTCCTATTTTAGGTTCTTATCTTTTACACATAAAAATCATTCTGGGTTCCGGTTAGGGTTAGCCTATCAGCAGAAAGGCTATTTGGATTAAAGAGACTTAAATTAACACGAAGATTTTCTTTATATTGTTACTGGCTAAACTGAGACTAAATGCTGAAACAGATATAATTTGAAGAAACAGTTTAGAAAATGGCTTTGATGATTATATATTAATTGATAAAGCAGTAGAAATTACAGAACAGTAGAATAAATTGAGAAAGTTTGCCAGACACTATTTATTTAAATATTACATCTCTTCAATTCTTATCTTGGCTAAAATAAGATTGGGACTACAGACACAAAAAAATAAAAACATGAAGAAAATTTACCTCTACTGGGATGACTAGCGGCAGAGGTGAGAAGGTGGAGGTAAAGAGGGAAAATCAATGGGGTCATAAAAATCTAAAAATTGTTGTAATTAAACTTCTGAGGTTGTGATGTTTTCATGCATGGACTTTGGTGAAAATAATAAAACCTTCCCTCAATATACTAATATGCTTGCTCAATTTGACATAAAATACAGATGACAATTGAAGGTTCATATTTTTGCAATAATTAGAAAGATGTTTTTCATGATCAATGAAAGCGTAACTGAATGATGCAGTTAGAATTTAAATAACAAACTTAGTCTAAAGACAAGTGACCTAATGTCATGAACCCATATTAAGATCCAAAGCGTCACAGCTTAATTTAAACTACAAAATGTCTTTATTATGCAGAAGATTCAGGTAAAAGAGCCTTCCAGAAGTTTTTGTTGTTTTCAAGGCATGTTTGCTTTCTTGTTTCTTTGACAACAATGAAATCTCTGTGGAGCAGAATACACTGGGAAACCAGGAAATGAACCTCACCTTTGTTCTTTTCATCTCACTGTGACATTGTGGTGAAAGATCTTATAAAATAAGAACCTGATACAGAGCACAAAGATCTGTAAGAAACTGGTCGATTTTACTGTTCATAGCTAATAAATGGGAGGACTAAAGTGTATGTGAATTTATAACCTCTTGGGTCCACTTTACACTGTGGTCACTTTAAAAATACAAGTGAGAACATTCATAATTTGTTACTTTGCCCTAAAATCTAAGGGACAAACTGAGCACATTCAAGATGTATGGGACATGTTTTGCCCTATGTCCTGGCTTCTGTAGCTGTACTTCTTCGGAGAGCGGATTAGAAAGACATTTAAGCTTATGAGGTAGAAAGATGTCATTCCCTCACATCAAGCTATATGAGGAGAAAAGTTCAAGAATTATAAATTCTTAGAAAACATAAAAAAATCCTTTGGGCCCTGGGAAAGGAAATGTCAAGAAGTCAAAAGAGACTAGATGGCTATTGACCAGTTTTGTGAAGGCAAAGCTGCAAGCCAAGATGGAATAATGCTTTCCTACCACGTGTCTAAGGCACAAATGACACTAATCCTTTTTAATGGTCACAAAAGCTGACAACTTACTCATCCTTAGAACTGAAGGCACAAAATCATCTCTGGGAATGACTCACCATAAACAGGTCACGAGCACCGATGTCAACAGCTAACAGAAATGCCTTTTCAAATCTCTGGTACCTAAGGAAGAAAAGAAATGTTACGTTAGTTGTGAACAAAACTAAAAGGAGCTGTTTATTTAATGCATTTATGTGTTAATTGTTTTTGTTTTTCTGATGGGAAAAAGATTTTCAAACACTAGAACCTTTATCTCCTGGGATCTTCTGTATGTCAAATGTTATCGCACTTAGCAGGAACTGAGGGACCCAGCCAGTGGAGGCTTTCAGTGCAGCTTTCACGGATAAATATAACCCAGCGTAGGGGCTGCTGAATGGTGGGAAATGATAACTGAGGAAATATGTTTCATGAGTTTTTACTTATTGTGCTTTGTAAGAGAAAAGTATGGGGATATGGAAAATATAGCAGGATAAGAGTAATGAACAAATCATATAATTATACTGCTGTGATTCTTAGTTAAAAGTTGAGAAGTCAAATGCTGCATTCTTACAAAGGTCTCATGTTTATCAATTTTGGAAAAAATACATTCTAGGCTGTTGTAAAATGACATCATAAGTGGTTTCTAAATATGATTTTTAAAATGTTACTTTTCTTCTCTTTACCTGAAGTATAATTTTGAGAATTATTTTTGTGAAAGGTAAGGTAAATGAGAACAAACTGTGGTTTGAATTAATTACCTTTATAGAAAGTTTAGGATCTTGAGAGAAAATGGTATCATGAACATGTACAGTTGGCCCTTGAACAACATGGGGGTTACGGGCACCAACCCCCTACAACTGAAAATCCGTATATAACTTTTGACTCCCTAAAACCTTAATTACAGTTGGCCATTGGTATCCATGGGGGGTTGGTTCCAGGGCCCCTTGCAGATACCAAAACCCACGAATGCTCATGTCCCTTATATAAGATGGTGTGGAACAATGCATACAATCAGCCCTCTGCACCTGAACGTTCCCACCAGGATCAAAAATATTGTTTTCTATCAGCAGTTGGTTAAATCCGAGGATGCAAAACCTGTGGATATGAAGGACTGACTGTATTTACTGGGAAAAAATACACGTAAGTGGACCCCCGTGGCTCAAACCCAAGTTGTTCAAGGGTCAACTGTACTTTGCACAGTTTTGGAAAGAAAGGTCATTTTTATTTTGTTTGAATGCTAAGATTTACCCAGGAATAACTGTGAGTTTTTCTGACTCTAGAAACAAGCAGGTAAATGAACAAGTTGTTCTCTGTTCTCTGTTTTATATTGTGAAACATGGCAGTACAAAATATAATGAGATTTCAACTAAAACATCAGAATTATAGAATATTAATTATTAACGAATTATAAATAAAATTTATAAAATTTTCACTAATAAAAATTTTATTAGTGAAATACCTAAAATAATTAAATTCAAACAGAAAAGGCTTATTATTATAACATACGAGCTAGTAGGTTGAGAACCTGAAATACTCCATAGTTTCCATGTTATGTTTAATGACTGTTATCTCCTCCTTGGCCCTTCTTACAGGCCTCTCCAGAAATTTACCTGAATCCCTTTCACCTATGGAAAATCAGAAGGCCATTGTGTTTATTCTTGTTTCAGGAAGACTACTGGTTCATTGTACATTCAGAGGAGGAGGGATGTAAATGGAGGAAGAGGATAGAGGATCAGAAAGTTATACTACTTTTGCATACAATCACTGCCATTTTGCATGTTTCCCTTCCAGTAAAACTTTTCTGTCAATAGTAATCATTCATCTTCTTGTAATGATCAAACTTAAAGGTAAGTTCTCATCTTGTGTGCCCTTTTGGCCACATTTGACCCTATAAACTTCCCTCCTGGAAACCCTCTCTTTCCAGCATTTGAAGATGCCATTCTTTGTTTTCCCATTTCTTAGATTTCATCTTCTTAGTCGCCTTAGTTCATTTTTCTCTGCCTACTCCATGCAGTTGGTGTACTATGGTCCTCTTTCATTTATATCCATTCACTCTCATTTCCCCCAATAACCTTACCCATTCTCATTATATCAATGACTCACAAATATCTAGGATCCATCTTTTGCCTGAGCTCAAAACTCCTGTTTCCAAGTACCTCAAATCTAACATGTCTAACACGTCCACTGATATTATTGTCCTTATCCTTACCTTTGCTTTTGTTTTAGATGCCCAACTGAATATGCTCAGTTAATACCAGGCTGTTGCCAAAGTTTCCCCAGTCATTTCAGTTTGATGAAGCTTGTCCTATAATAGTTATCACTTATTAAGTATTAATACATGCTAGTCGATCCCTTAGAAGGGTTCAATCTTCCCAATATATATATATTTTTTTTACCTGATTTGACAGCATATAGCTTAAGAAGATATACAATCCTTGGTTCATTCCTTATTTCCTTGAATAGTTTTTAGTTATCACACCACTGTTGTCTTGTTGGCAGGAAATATGTTAGACTGATTATTTTTTCCCTTTTAAAACAATTTAATGTTTTTGCCTAGAAAGTTTTTGCCTAGAAAGATGATACTTTATCTTTAAAAATATATTAGTTTTACTGAGACATTTCTTGGAATGGACTATGTGGGTTAATTTTCCAGGTACAGTGTGAGCTCTTTCAACATATAGACACAAGTCATTTACTTAAGGAAAGATATCTTGAATATTTTCAACATCTTTATTGAGGTATAATTTAAATAAATTCATCCATTTTAAGTAAATAATCCTTGGTGTTTAAACATATGTATACAATCACATAACCACAGCTATAATCAAAATACGTAACTTTTTCATCATCTCAAAAAATTTCCATGTGCTCCTTTGCCATCAAGCCCTTCTCCCACTTCCAGGCTTTGGCAAACACTGATCTATCTGGTCTCTATCTGGTTATTATAGCTTTGCTTTCTTCTAGAATGTCATATGTGTGGAATTAAATAGGATAAATTTTGTTCTGCTTTTCCAAGAATATAATATAAATGGAATCATTCAGTATATAATCATTTGGACTGGTTTTTCCTGTTTCTGCAAAAAAAAAAAAAAAAAAAAAAAAGCGCCATTAGATTTTGGTAGGGGTTGCACTGAATCAGTAGACTTCTTTGGGTAGTACTGCCATCTTAATAGTAAGTCTCCCAATCTGTGAACATGGATGTGTTTATATTATTTAACTTTATTTTTTCAGCAGTATTTTTTAGCTTTCAGTGTACAAGTTTCTGATTATCTTGGTTAAATTTATTAGTAGGTATTTTATTCTTTAGGTTGCTACTGTAAATAGTTTTCTTAATTTCCTTTTTGGATTGTTAACTGCTGGAGTATAGATACACAACTCTTTTTCTATATGTTGATCTTGTATACTGCAACCTTGTTGAATTATTTTATTAGTTAAGTAATTTTCATATGGATTCTTTCAGATTTTTTAAATATAGAATCATTTGCAAATAGAGATAATTTACTTGTTTTCCAATTTGGATACCTTTTATTTCTTTTTCTTGCTTAAATGTTCTGGCTAGGACTTCTAGTACAATATTGAATACCAGTGGTGAAGGTGGGCATCCTTCTCTTGTTCTTGATCATAGGGAGAAAGCTTTCAGTCTTTAGCCACTAATTATGATGTTAGTTGTGGGATTTTCATAAATGGCTTTATTATGTTGAAGATGTTTCCCTCCATTCCTAGTTGGCTGAGTGTTTTGAAAATGAAGGGGTGTTGAATTTGTTCAAATACCTTTTCTGCATGAATTCAGATGATCATGTATTTTTTTTACCTTTCTTCTATTAATGTGATATATTACATGAATAGATTTTTTTTATGTTGAACCATGCTTGCATTCCTAGGCTACATGCCATTTGGTCATGGTATATAATCCTCTTAACACGTGATTGGATTTAGTTTGTCAGCATTTGGTTGTTGAGGATTTTTACATCTATGAGGTGCGATCAAAAAATATGGTGAATGTTTACATTAAAAAAATTCATTACAGTAAAAGACACGTTGCCATAAATACCCCTCAAAATACTCCCCCTCACTTCAAATACACTTCATTGCTCTTGCTACTTTCTGAAGCAGCTCTGGAAGTCCTCTTTTGTGAATGTCTTTAGTTGTGCTGTTGTGCCTGATTTGATGTCCTGAATCATTTTGACTTTGGGTAAGAGTCAGAAGTTGCACGGTGCCAGATTTGGTGAATAAGGTGGATGAGGACACACCATAATGTTTTTGACAGAAATTGCCGTATACCAGAAGCAATGTGTGACATGGAGCGTTGTCATCACGGAGCATCGATGAAGTAAAGACACTCATAAAATAGGACTTCCATAACTGTTTCAGAAACTGGCAAGAATGATGGGATAAATGTGTTCAAAGCAAGGGAGATTCATTTCAAGGTTCATTTTGAGGGAGATTAATGGCAATGTGTCTTTTACTGTAATAATTTTGTTTTAATTTAAACATTCACCGTATCTTTTGATCACACTTTATATATTCATTAGGAATATTGTTGTGCAGTTTTTTCTTGTGGTGTCTTTGGCTTCATAGAATGAGTTAGGAAGTCCTCCCACTTTTCCTAAATTTTAGTAGAGTTTGAGAAAGACTGATGTTAATCTTTGTTTATATGTTTTATATAATTCATCAGTGAAGCCACCTCATCCTGAATATTTCTTTGTTTGGAGATTTTTGAATACCCACTCAATCTCTTTACTTGTTATAGATCTGTTCACATGATTTCTTATTGAGTTTGTATTGGTACTTTGCATCTTTGAAGGAATTTGCCCGTTCTGTCTATGTTATCTAATTTGCTGGCAAGACTACTGTTTCTAGTCTTGTGTTATAATCTTTTTTATTTCTGTAAGGTTGGTGTAATGTGCCAACTCTCACTTTTTATTTTAGTTGTGTCTTCCCTCATTTTTTAGACTATCTGAAGGTTTATCAATTTTGGTGATATTTTTTCCTAAAGAATCTACTTTTGGTTTCATTGCCTCTGTTTTTTTATTCTCTGTTGTGTTTATCTCTGTTTTAATTTTTATTTCTTTCCTTCTGCTACTTTTCGGTTTAGTGTGCCTTTTTTTCTAGTACCTTAAGTTGTAAAGTTATGTTACTGATTTATTTATTTATTTATTTAAATATTTACAGGAATAAGTTTATCTCCAATCTCTACTTTTGTTGCATCTTGTAAGTTTTGGTATGTTGTATTTTTGCTGTCATTTGTCTCAAACATGACAGTGTGATTTCTTCTTTGACCCACTGATTGTTTAGGACCTTGTTGTTTAATTTTCATATATTTGTGAATTTTCCAGTTTTCCTTCCATTATTGATTTCTAGCTTTATTTTATTGTGGTAGGAGAATATATTTTGCATATATTCTATCTTTTAATTTTTTTTTTTTAAGCAGATTTCTCTACTGCGGGACTTCTCAGAACCTTTTTTTTTTTTTTTCTTAAGATTTTATTGGGGAAGAGGAACAGGACTTTATTGGGGAACAGTGTGTACTTCCAGGACTTTTTTCCAAGTCAAGTTGTTGTCATTTCAATCTTAGTTGTGGGGGTATCATTCAGCTTCAAGTTGTTGTCCTTTTAGTCTTAGTTGTGGAGGGCGCAGCTCAGCTCCAGGTCCAGTTGCCATTGCTAGTTGCAGGGGGCGCAGCCCACCATCCCTTGCAGGACTCGAGGAATTGAACTGGCAACCTTGTGGTTGAGAGTCCACTGGCCCATGTGGGAATTGAACCGGCAGCCTTCGGAGTTAGGAGCATGGAGCTCTAACCGCTTGAGCCACTGGGCTGGCCTATCTTTTTAAATTTATTAAGACTTGTTGCATGTCCTGCCAGTGATTTATGCTGATGAATCTTCCATGTCCACTTTAGAAGAATGTGTATTCTACTGTTGTGGAAGTGTTCTATATATGTCTGGTAAGACCTAATTTGTTGTTCAAGCCCTCTTTCCCTATCGATCTGCTGTGTGGATGTGCCATACAATATCCAAAGTGGGGTACTGAAATCTCCATCTATTATTGTACAACTTTCTATTCCCTTCATTTCCGTCACTTTTTGCTTCATATGTTTTGGAGCTCTGTGGTTTGGTGCACATCCGTTTAAATTTGTTATATCTTCTGATGCACTCACTGTCCCTTTTATCAATATTGTTCTTCTTTACCTCTTGTAACAATTTTTACTTAATGTCTATTTTGTCTGATATTATAGCTGCACCATCTCTTATGCTTATTATTTGCATAGATTATATTTTTCTATCCTTCCATTTTTTAACCTGTGTCTTCGAATCTAAAGTAAGCCTGTTTTACACAGCATACAGTTGGATCATATTTTTTCCATTATTCAATTTCTGTCTTTTAATTATTGGGTTTAATCCATTTTTATTTAAAGTGATTACTGATAAGAAAGCACGTCTTTTGCTATTTATTTTCTGTAACTCTTATATCTTTTTTGTTCCACAATTCCTGCAACAGTGCCTTCTTTTCTGTATGATTGATTTTTTCCTAGTGTAGCATTTTGATCCTCCTCTTTTCTTTTTCTGTATGTTTGAGTTACTTCCTTAGTGATTACCTTAAGGATTACAATATCTTAAGTTTGTAACAATTTGGTTTGAATTATATCAAATTAGTTTAATTAGCATACAAAAACTTTGCTTCCATACAGTTCCAACCCCTTCTTTAGGTTATGATTGTCACAAAGGATATCTTTATATATTATGTGCCCATTAACAGAGTTTTATAATTATTGTTTTATGCATTTGTTTTTCTAAATCATATGGGGGAAAAAGAGTTACAAACCCAAAATACGACAATACTGGCTTTTATATTTACCTATGTAATTATCTTTCCTGGTGTTATTTCTTTGTATGGCTTTGAGTTACTGTCTAGTGTCCTTTGATTTCAACCTGAAGGACTCCCTTCAGCATTTCTTACAAGGCAAGTCGACTAGCAGTGAATTTTCTCAGCTTTTATCTGGGAATATCTTAATTCTCCCTCATTTTTAACAGATAGTTTTGGAGGTGTAGAATTCTTGGTTCATGTTTTTTCTTTCTACACTTTAAATGTCATCCCAACACCTTCTGATCTCCATGGTTTCTAATGAGAAATCAGCTGTTAATCTTATTAAGGCTCCCTTCTATAAGACAAGTTGCCTTTTGCTTGGTTTCAAGATTCTCTTTCTTTAGTTTTAGACATTTTGTTTGTACTGTGTTTTGATGTGGATCTCTTTGAATTCATTCTAATTGAATTTCATTGTGTTTCTTGGAGGTACAGGATTCATGCCTTTAGTCAGCATTTTCTTCTCCTTCTAAGACTCACATAATACACATGACATCCCACAGGTATTGTTTTTTTGTTTTTCATTCTTTGTTCTTTCTGCTCCTCCAACTTGATAATTTAAATTGCCCTATTTCAACATTCATTGATTCTTTCTTCTGTCTGTTCAAATCTGCTGTTGAGCCCCATCTAGTGAATTTTTCATTTCAGCTATTATACTTTCCAGCTCTAAATTTTCTATTTGGCTCCTTTTTATAAATTCTCTTTATTGATATTCTCTATTTAATAAGACATAATTCTTCAGGTTTCCTTTAATTCGTTATCTATGGTTAAATTAGCTCTTTGAGCTTATTTATGCCAATTGATTTAAAATCTTTGTTCAGTAAGCCCAATATTTCCACATCCCCAGGGATGTTGTCAGTTTATTTTTTTAACCCTTAAATGGGCCATACTTTCTTCATTCTTTACTTACCTATGCCTTTTAGATTTTTGCTGGAAACTAGACGTTTTGACTATCATAATGTGACAACTCTAGAAATCATATTCCCCCATCACACACATACCCTGTGAGGTTTTGCTGTTAAGGGCAGTCATCAACTTGTTTAGTCCCGTTCCCTGTATTCCCTGTTATGTAACAATCACTGATGTCTCTGTTTCATTATCACAGCAATCAACCAGATACATATTTTTTAAAATCCTGAAGCAACAAACAATTCTCCCAGTCCCTGTAGACTGGCTAAGAACTAGGTAACTCCTACATTCCTTAGCCAGGCTACCCATGTGAGAGTCTGTCTTAAGCTTCCCTTCTTACTTTGGTCCTCTAGAGGTTCTTTCATGTGTTTTCTGAGCATGCGTCCAACTCTAGGCACATGTGTTGCATCCGATTCTCTAGTATGTGAGGTAGGCTTTCAAAAACCTTATTTTCCCAAAAACCTTCCCCTCAACCTTCTCTTTACCAGGTCTTTTGGTCTGTCGGCTGCTTCCCCCATTCTGCATCCCTTGCCTGAGACAGGTATGCATATTATGTCTTCAAATGCTTTTGACATATACAAATGCTTTTGTCAGAGATGCTGTTCCAGTCTAAGGGAGGCAAAATAAAGCCAAGTCTCTGCACTAGTTTCTGTGGAAACCCCAAGACTGGTCAAAATGCAAAACCACAGTTTTGAGAACAAGGTCTGTCACAGCTATCTGGCACTGGTTAGCTAACAGCAGGAATGCTGAGCACTGTCCCCATGGATACTGTCACACTGGGGGATGGTAGACAGGTAAACAAAAATGCAATAATGCTTTCTTACCAAAATTTAGCAGCCCCTGTCTTTATTAATCACTCCCCTGATTGTTGTAAGTTTTAAAAATTATATTCTGAGGTTAAAAAATAAGTTAATTCTGTCAGTTTTATTTGCTTAATGATTGCTTCGGTGGAGGTACTGATTCTTGGAGCTCCCTACTCTGCTGTTTTTGTGACGTCTCTCCCACTTCTATTTATATACCCCAATGTGGCATTCATGAGAATATATCTCTCAGATCTCCTACTGCAGGGAGTATAACTGACTGACAGCCCCAGATGCTGCATTTTGAAATGTATCATTGTGTTTTCATGTTCTAGCTACATTTTCACAAGCTGCTCCTAGAGAAATGACTAAGGGCAGTAGGGATACGAATGCATTCTTGTTCCTGAGTGACATGGGATTCTTCAGATGGGCAACACTGGTATGGAGACTCCTGATACCTTACCAGACTCTCCTTGGAACTGCTTTGGGGTGTGCTGGGAGTTGGGAGACAGGTGGCTGTGGATGGGCAATGCTTCTAAGTAGACAGTGGAATAGGCTGATTGATTACTACTAAGTTGTATCTATGTCCTGAAAAAGCATAATGAGAGACTGAGTGCTCTTTACAAACAGTTAATGGTTAAGTGTGACAGCCAGATAGCCCCTCTGGTAGCTTACAGAGGTCCTTATCCTCTGCATTTGAAGGGCAGACACAGTTGACAGGTGGGAGATGTAATTGTTCTAGTCACAGAGCTCTAGAGATGTGTGGATGCACCACCAGGGCAGGTCTGCTCTGCTAAAGCCAAGACCCTGCTTAGGAACACCTCGGATGCTGATGTCTAGGATGCTACATCTGCATGGATGTCCTTGAGGAAGCCGACAGTGCAGACCCCCTGAATCTGAGCTAGACACTGTGCTAAACCTAATCCATTGTACTAGAGGATTCTGTAGAGACCTCTCCCCACAATGCAATAGATACTCCCTCCCCTCAGGAAATGCCCCTACTCCTTTCAACTAGGGTTGAATCTCAGCACAACCCAGCTAGAAACATGCTGGACCTGATAAGCTAGGAGACCACACACTAAAAGAGTAGCAAGAATGAGCAAACATATGCCAGCAGGAATTGGGGAACTGGGATACAAGACAGGATAAAAAAGAATTCATTAATGTGGGGGGCACCTTTTCAGAACATAGAATTTAACAACCTATCAAGGATCGCAAGGGATGGGGTAAATTGCTGCTGGAATGGCTCTAAGAAGCCTGGAAAAAACAATGGCCAATACTTAATGAAGTGGAAATGCCAGAGTGCCATCACAAATAGTGCAGGAAGAAATAAAGTGGACAATGAATGAGGAGGACGATGAGTTCTGCAGGGACAGTGGATGCAGTTTATCTCACTAACCTCCCTTTTGCCTCTAATCAGTTTCAATGGAGTAGCTCCTCTCTCAGCCTATGTGGAAAAACAGATCTATACAGCAAGAGGGGTGAATGGTTATAATCACGAGAATCCACATCTCAGATCTCTGACTTCAGGGAACAAAACAGACCAACAGCCCTAGCTGCTCTGATATGAAATTCATCAGTGTAGCTATACTGCGGCGACATTCCCCATAGGCTGTTCTCAGCCAATGAATGCTGCAGCAGGGATTCTCAGGCTGGGAGACATGGACCTGTTCTGTTATTGTTCTTTGCCTAGTCTGTGGAGTCTCACTCTATGCATGCATAGCTTAGCATTCAGCCAAAGACCCATGGTGACCCTTATACAGATTTCTGGAGCTCTTTCTCTGTAGAGCACCTGCCTCTCCAGTATACAAACCCACAGAGTACAGCTGTCTCAGCTTCCCTGAACTCTGACCAACTCAACAAACTGCCATGTTCTGCTTGGGTTCCCCCTCCTTGCTCTCTGGTATAGAAAATGCCTCCCATCAGAAAATTGAGAGATCATAAGATTGACCTCATTTGTTTTTCACTGTTAGGAATCAGTGTCCTGCACTGTCAATCATTTAACCTCTACAAACAAATTTTAAGTGCACTTTTTTCCAGTTTAATAGTTGTCTGTGGTGATAGGTCAGTCTGTTACCAGTTAATCATCATAGCTGACAGCAGAGGGTCTCAAAAATAATATCAATATAACATTATTTAACTGGTTATTATTAAACTGATTAGAGACAAAATTATAACCCCATCAACAACACCCAGAGTAACAATAATAGAAAGTACCGTATTTCCCTGAAAATAAGACCTAGCCGGACCATCAGCTCTCATGCGTCTTTTGGAGCAAAAATTAATATAAGACCCAGTATTATATTTATTATACTATATTATATTAAAGGCCCAGTCTTATATTAAAATAAGACCCAGTATTGTATTGTATTATATTATATATTATATTATATTATATGACCCGGTCTTATATTATATTAAAATAAAACCAGGTCTTATATTAATTTTTGCTCCAAAAGACGCATTAAAACTGATGGTCCGGCTAAGTCTTATTTTCGGGGAAACATGGTATCATTTATTGAGATCTTCTTTGTATTAGATACTATTCTAGGTACTTTATATGTATTAACTAATGTAATTTTTACAACAACCCTATCAAGTTAGTACTATTATCCCCATTTAACCAACGAGAAAACTCAAGCACAGAGAGGTTAATAAATAATGATTGCCAGAGAAAATACAGAACACCCAGTTAAATTTGAATTTCACATAAATAATAATTCATTAGTGTAAGTATATCCTAGGCAATATTTAGGACATACTTATACTAAACAATTCTTTACTATCTGAACTTAAATTTTATTTTTATTTTCCAAATAAATCTGGCAACCTAAACTTGCCCAGGGTCCATTGTTATTCACTTGTATAGCAGGACTTGAAACCTGGGCAGTCTGGCTCCAAAACTTGCACCCTCTCCCATAATGCTGCTCTAATACCACTAGAAAAGAATGAATTATGTGCTGCAGGTTTATAGGTCCTTCTTCTTCAGCTCATGTCTCTGGTTCTTGAGTTTTCTGAATTCAAGATTAGAAATACCATGTTGCATTCATTAAAAAGGAATGATCAAATTGTTTCTAGGTTTGGCTCTATGCCAGAGAATAAATGAGCCAGCTCCCTATTTTGGCTGCTACAGGATATTAAGAACCCCAAATTCCATCAATTTGAACCCTACAAGTTTTAAAATTAATATTTTTCAAAAGTTATCATAAGCTACACTGTCGATTCTAAGTACATTTACCTTCATAGGGTACTTACAAAACACCTCTAATGTGTGAGATTCTGTGTTAGGACTCAAAGAGTTAGAAAATCTAAGAACATTAGTTCTTGATCTTAAGCAGCTCACAGCCTAGTAAGAGATAAAGCCATAAAATAAACACAATGACAATAGCTATCACCTGTTAAGTACTTAATACGTGCTAGTTGCATCATACTTATTATCTATAATCTTGACAATGATTTTTAAGGTTGGTAAACTCCTCATTCGTAAAATGGAAATAACAAAAAGAGCTTAAGTAACTTGCCCAAAATTATAAATCCAATAAATTATGAAGCTAGGATTCAAACCTAGTTCTGTTTGACTCCAAAACTTGGGCTTTTCAAAAATTATTTCATACTGTCTCCACAATTGACTAAAACCTCAGCCTATGAGTGCTACATTAGAGCTGTAAATTAAGACTTAAGGGAGCATTCATAACTAGTGCATCCTCTTTAATACCTAATGGAGGAGCTATTCTTAATTGCTGTTGATTATTGAAATAGCATATAGTAATGAATCAGGTTGTTGGCATTATAATAATTACTAAGATATTGAGACCTTCTTCTGTTAGCTATGATGAGTAACAGACTGACTCTATCACCATAAACATAATGATAGAAGTCATTCATTGATCTCATATGGATATGAATAATGATAATAATAGTATATTGTGATACGACTACTGACATATTAAAAATACTAGGTTAAAAAATAATTCTATGCTAGTATATTAATCCAAAATAATTTAAAATACAAACCTCCAAATTAATGGCAAGTATATTTTAAAAATAAGAATATAAATGAAAAGATGGGGCCTGACAAAGGAGAATTTCAAAAGTACTGTTTGACCAAGGACATGTCTCTAAAGAATTGTTCAGGGTGACCGGTTAGCTCAGTTGGTTAGAGTGCGGTGCTAATAACACCAAAGTTACCAGTTCGATCCCCGCATGGGCCACTGTGAGCTACACCCTCCTTAAAAAATAAAAAATAAAATGATTTTCTAAAAAAATCTAAAAAAAAAGAATTGTTCAGTTAGGATTTCTTAGAACAAGTGTGTCAACAGACCTTCCATAACAGCTGAGTTGATAAACTACTAGTATAAATAGCATCCCTGTAAAATATGCTGAGAGAAGAAAATGCATATAAAAAGTATTGAGAAATGTTTTTCAGAGTCTCTGCATGGAAACTTCAGCTTAGGTTTGTCTCCAGTTTCTTCTGCTGATTAATAGGAGAGGTCTAAGTGCCTGTATGTTGAGTAGAAGAATGACAATTTGTGATTAATAAACCTGTTACAAATTTACATGCATTGGTTGTTGATGTTAAACTTTGTCTTTGAAGTATGGACAGAGGTAACAATGTAGCTCACAGTTCCTGACTTATTCTGGAACCATGAGTTTGTTAGAAGTCCTTGGTGCTTTACTAAAATTATAACTGACGGTTTTTATATTGGGCATAAATTTCAAAAGTAACAATTTAGATTTTAGCTTAAATTCATATATTACTTTTAAGTCATAAAATACTAAAAATTTATTTCCCTATAATTTTATTATTTTAGTTCATTTGAAACCCAGCTAAAATTTCCCTTTGTTCTGTACTGTGTCAACTTAACCACTGGATATGACTATTTTTTTCCCTTAAGCCTCAGAGCAGCCACTCCCACTCTAAGCCTCAAACCCGCACCTACCAGGGACTGATTCCCTGAATGTGATCTCAGAGAGCCAGATCTCCCTCTATACAGATTATTTTCAAAGCAAACTATTTTTTATTAATTTATTATCACAGTACAAAATATAGGAAAATAAAAGTTTTATTAGCATTTTTTTCATTAATCAATAAATAATGAGTGGTACTTAGAAGACTCTGGAAAGAAAACTCTAAGTTCTTTCATTTTATACCCCATAATAAAGGTATATAAATGTACATTAAAATGACACATTTGAAATCATTTGGCTTAGGAATAAACAGTCTTATTTTCATCCTTTGATGGAAAAAAGTACATTTGGGAAAGGGAGGCTCATAAAAATTGTGACTGAGAAGATCACCTGTGTGCCCTGTGGCTGCTCACTCCCAGAGGGATTCCTCTCTGCTTAACAACATCAGGATCATTCTTTTTTTTCTTTCTGGTTTTTAGTTTCAGATATACAAAACAATGTAATAGACATCTACATCCCTCACATAGTGATAACCCCTCCCCCAATCTACTACCCCTCTGACATTGTATATACCTGTTACAATTCCATTGACTCTATTCCCTATGCTGTACTCCACATCCTGTGACTATATATATATATACATATATATATATACGCATATATATATATACACAATGCGTATGTGTATATATATACAATTTTATATATGCATATATATATATATGAAATTATAGTTGACATTCAATATTATTCAGCTTCAGCTTCTGGTGTACAGTACAGAGGTCAGGCATCTACACCGTCCATCTCCCTAATACTATTTGAGTTGTAGGCTCTTCCAGATCCCATTCAGGGAATAGGCTAGATCCCAGCCATTCTTTTCCAAAAGGCTGAAATGGGGGAATTTATGGGGTAGAGGATGTCCTTCCCTTAACACCATGTACTTCTCATGTGCTCAAGCTCCTTCTCTAACAGCTGTAGCCGAGCCCCACCCTTCCACCCCCATCAGTCCCTGGTAAGTGTGGTTTTAAGGCTTAGACTGGGAGTAGTTGCTCTGAGGTCTAAACCTCTTTCTTTGCTGGGTATGTTGAAGAGGAGGGATTGTGGTGGAATGGGTACAACTCAGCTGCCTGCTCTGTTTAGCCCTAAATTGGACTCTTGCATTGTGTAGGGATTTATGTAAAATTTGAGAAGTTTCCCAGTAATTCATAGGCATTTTTTGAGGCGTAATAAAGCAAGTTATGAGCTTCTATGATGCTCTGTTTACCTACACAAATTCAAATAGCCAATTTATATACTTTTTTAGACCTTTCCTCTCTCTCTTGGTCTCTAGCATGAAATTTGGTTAAATAATAAAAACTATTTTGAAACAATGAAAATGTTGGCATGATGTTAAATATTTAACACTTTCCTGTGCTTCCTATTTTTTTTTATCTTAAATATAAAAATATAATTTCTTCTCCAAACCAATTTTATGGGATTACAGTGAAAAATAAGTTAATATATGGCAATAAATATGCTTCAGAAATTAATATGAAGCCATTTTCAATGTTTGCTACTGGTACCTTTTAAAAGTATTATAATTTGGTAGTATAGCGATATACAGAATGAGATGTTTACTTATATCATGGGATGGACAAATTTGGGGAATCACAGAAAGCTGAACTTAAAAATACAACAGCTGGAAGGTGGAACACCATTCATGTTCTGATATAATCTGGGCTCAAAAGCAAAGAGGAGAATAGCCTGGAACCAGAGTGTCCTATAGTGGAAAGAAGGCTGTTGAGTACATGACCTCTGCTGTGGTCTCAGTGCTTGTGCCCCACTCCCCCCACAATTCATATGTTTAAAACTTGATTCTCATCATGATAATATTAGGACCATTGGAAGTCGCCTTTGGAAGGTGACTAGGTCATGCGGACAGAGCCCTGGTGAATGGGATAAATGCTCTTATAAGAGAGGCCTGAGAGATCCATCCCCGCTTCCACCACCGGGGGACACAGTGAAAAAGTGTGGGCTATGAACCAGGAAGAGGGCTCTCCCCAGAGTGTGACCATGCTGGAGCCTTGATCCTGGACTTCCTGACCTCCAGAACCGTGAGAAATACATTTCTGTTGTTAGAAGCCCCAGTCTGTGATATTGTTATAGCGGTCCAAACGGATTAAGACAACCTCTGTGTGCCGGAACATTGCCCTAGTCGCCAGTGAGACCACGGACACACATACAGGGATGTCATATTTTCCAGCTGGAGGGTACTAGCTCTGTGCCTTACAACTAAGGTGAATCTGACATAAATTGACTGATTCCTGCTATGCCCTAGTTGGTATCTAGTGATGGTTACATTAATGAAAAACTAGTAATGTACTAGCTCTTTTTAATGAAAATTGGTAAAGTGGTAAAGAATTATTTAAAATATTTAATATTTCAGTCCTGCTCCTATTTTCCATGGTTTTTTTTTTTTAAATTAGTTATCACAATTTTTATTTGTAGAATACCTTACAGATGGAAAAATGTTTCCCAGTGGCTGTTTTATTGGATAAAATACTCCCTGAGATAGAAGAGGCAGATGATTTTACAGATAAAGAGCCAGTCAAAGATCTCTTAGTCTTTGGTAGAACTGGGATTAAAAAACTCGTATCGCTTTATTCCAATTCTTTTTCATCTCCACCACAGTTACCTTAGATACAGTTCAAGGGAAGTCAAATTCTTCTCCACTTTGCAAGTTATAACTCAGTTAAAAAAATCTTAGAAACTTCTGTATGGTCTGCTACAGTCTCCACTTCCCATCAGTCCTAGAGATACTTTTTAGACCCGAGAAAAGCCCTTGTTCCTAGAGCAAACCTGACTTTAACATATTTCATCTTCTTTCTTGGAGCCACTATATCTCTTATCCCCTTTCTCCATGCTTCCTGTTATCTCCATCTCTTCCTTCCTGCCCCTGTACTCTCTCTCTATTCCCTCTCTCTCTTCCTTCTTCTCTCCTCTCCCTCTTTCTTCCTTCTCCCTCCCTTTTATGTTTTTATTGTGTTTTTTTTATTTATTGGGGTGACAATTGTTAGTAAAATTACATAGATTTCAGGTGTACAATTCTGCATTACATCATCTATAAATCCCATTGTGTGTTCACCACCCAGAGTCAGTTCTCCTTCCATCACCAAATATTTGATCCCCCTTACCCTCATCTCCCACCCCCCACCCCCCTTACCTTCTGGTAGTTTTTATTGTTTATATCTCAATACTATCTCCCCAGTATTTGAACCTTAGCATAATCTATGCATATCATTCTGGTTCTTGCATCTACATTTAAACATCAACAGTGCCATCAAATGGCTGTGCAATATTTCTCATGCTTATAAAATACAAACTTGCATTTCCAAAGCACCTCCATCAACTTTTAAAAAGTATACTTTCAAACAATCTGATTAGAAAATAAACAAAGGACATGAAGAGATATTTCACCAGAGGATATATAGATGAAAAATCA
Organism: Rhinolophus ferrumequinum; assembly: GCF_004115265.2. Taxonomy (NCBI): domain Eukaryota; kingdom Metazoa; phylum Chordata; class Mammalia; order Chiroptera; family Rhinolophidae; genus Rhinolophus; species Rhinolophus ferrumequinum. The sequence goes on along the minus strand of NC_046296.1, from coordinate 26,341,092 downwards.
ACACACGAAAATATCCTCAACGTCATTGGCCATCAGGAAAATGCAAACGAAAAGCACAATGAACTATCACTATACATCTATGATAACAGCTAAAATAAAACACAGTGGCAATGCTGGCAAGGATGAGAAGCTGGATCTTTCATATACTGCTGATGGGAATGCAAAATGACACACCAACTATAAAAATAATATGGCAGCTTCCTACAGAACCAAATTCACATCACCTAGCATATGTCTTAGCAAGCACACTCCTGGGCATTTATCACAAAGAAGTGAAAACTCATATCTACATAAAAACCTGTACATAAATGTTCATAGATGCTTTATTTCTGATAGCCCCAATTTGGAAACAACTAAAATGCCCATTGATAGGTAAATTTCATTATTTTTAAAATTGTACTTTGTAGAATAACATTTCTTGGTAGAGTAAGATTGGCAGTTTTAGACATATGTTTTAAAAGTGGTATCCATTAAAACATTTCTAAGAAACTTGTTTTCTCCAAACAATGCCAAACAAACCAAACGTTAGCTCTGTATTACACTAAAGGACAAATAATGGAAGTCTGTGTCCTGGTGTAACTTCACAGTTATGAACTGGTTATTCTGAGAAATTTAAGCACTTTTAATCTTATGGTTAGACTCTCAACTGTTACATGACATTAAAAGAACATTATTCCATCCAGCAATAGCTAATCAAGAAAATTACTTTTACTCCCTTACTGAATTCCATTTTTTATGTTCTAAATTCTTTCTACCTTTTTTCCAACAAGAAAAATTCTTAAATTGCCCCAATACCTTATGTGAAACATACAGATATTTCTATCCTTTTATGTTAATTATGAACTTAACACACAAATACCTTCTTTTCAAAACTTAACAATGCGTATAAAGCAAAAATCCCCTCAGAATCACCTCCAAGTCCCAAGCCCAGGTATAAGCAGAGACGAACACTTTTATTATGCTGGACTGTATCTGTTTATACCTTTCACTTACATATTAAGTATCAAAATAAATGGTTTGAAAACATACTGTTTTAACAGGAGTTTCCCTTAGATGTCTATATCCAGTGAGTAACTTCCATTATTCTCTCCTCTCAAGGAAAACCTTTATGTTTTACTAACCTCTCACCAGTTAGCTGCTTCTCAATAGCCTGTGTTTATCTCTAAACACAGGCACTGTGGAGCATTCTCAGCAAAGTGCTTGGGGCTGAAAACAGATGTTAATTAAAAATGCTGATAACAACCCAGGCACCTGTTGTTTCACACTTCTTTTGCTCAAGCCCGTCTGCCAAATCCCATCCTTTATTTTAATAATTCTCTGAGGCTGCTCTTTCATTCCACCTGTAGGTCTGTCACTGTAGTAATCATTTAAACTTAACAGGAAAGCCATGTTTTCCTGAGCAAACCTATCAGGACAACTGCACACACAGTCAGCTCAGGGAGCCCAATGCCACAGCTCTGATGAAGAATGAACTACATTCTGATGATAAATGTCAATTTGTCCAGATGTGACATCTCAACAATTTTAACTATGAGAACAGGAACTTAGTAAATCAGTTAAATGTATGTCCCTCTTCCATCTCTCTTGCAGATCTCACTAGAGTGTGCTCATGGCAGGACAAGATGAAGAAAAGGAAGGGAAGATACCAAGCACTGAGAAAGACCAGGGTCAGAATTCACAGTGACCTAATCACCTAGACACACAGTCAGAAAAGATTAAGGTTCTTGAAGAGTGCCGTGTTTCCCCGAAAATAAGACCTAGCAGGGCAATCAGCTCTAATGCATCTTTTGGAGCCAAAATTAATATAAGACCCGGTCTTATTTTACTATAATATAAGACTGGGAAGAGAAGAGAAGAGAAGAGAAGAGAAGAGAAGAGAAGAGAAGAGAAGAGAAGAGAAGAGAAGAGAAGAGAAGAGGAAGAGAAAGAGAAGAGAAGAGAAGAGAAGAGAAGAGAAGAGAAGAGAAGAGAAGAGAAGAGAAGAGAAGAGAAGAGAAGAGAATACCGGTCTTATATTAATTTTTGCTCCAAAAGACGCATTAGAGCTGATTGTCTGGCTAGGTCTTATTTTCGGAGAAATAGGGTAACTACAGATAAATTACTGAAAAGGAAATAAACTACTATATAAAGGACTAGATTAGAATATGTCAGAAAGATTTACACAGTGGATCATATAAAGCAGGGGTGTCAAAACTGCGGCCCACGGGCCAACTGTGGTCCGCAATCCATTGTTAATTGGCCTGCAACAAATTCCAAAAATATATTTAGTTTACTTAGATAAACCAGGTGAGGCAATACGTACTTCCCTCGAGTGAGTGGCCCGGCTGTTTGTGTATTTTACCACATATGGCCCTTGGTAAAAAACGTTGAAAAAAGTTTGGACACCCCTGATATAAAGTAATCAAGAAGACTAAGTAATGTAATATTGTGGCCAAAATAGCTAGTGAGATAATAAATGTATATATTGAAATATCCTGAAAATGATCACTGACCATTGACCCAAAATTATACTAAGCAAGGGTTAAAGCCTCAGCAGATAAAACAAGATACAGCTTTGAGCTCTATTCTGCACTCCTGGCATAGTAGGTGACACACAGTAAATCAATATTTGTTGAGTGAATATTTTTTTCAAAAATTAAAGAAAAAAATGGAGAAGATTCTGCAGAGAGCAAAAACAAAGAAGCAGTTTGAAACTAAAGCCACCTGAGTCTCGTTCACACCACACCGTGTACATGTGTCACCATGGAGGGTAAAAAACTCTTCCTGCTCAGTTTTATGTTGGTAGTAGATGATCTGCTCAAGCACAGCCTAATCTTTCATTCTTCTGCATACAGAAGTGAGGGAAGTGAAAAGAGAGAGTAGCAGTGAGGACAAGACTAAGATTAAAGCTGTGCTTCTCAAAGAGAGCGGGGCGAGATGGCAAAGCTCCAAGATTCATGGCATATCAACGGATGGCAATTTCACTTGAAAATTTGGAGAAGAGGAAGAGGGTTTTAATTTTTTTCTTTTTATTGAGGTATTGTCACATGCATATCCTGTTAAAATCAGGAGAATGCCATTTTTCTGCCATTGGTGTGTGGGTGGGAGGGAGGAAGGGAGGGAAAGGGAAAGAAAGGAGAGGATGCCTAGAAATATAAAGTACAACACCATTCTACTCAAAAGAGTGACCAGAAAATGTGTTATTCTTACCTGGGTCATCAGTGATATTTTTATTAATATTGTAGTGCAAAGACTATGAATAGGGCCCAATATGCCAGGAGAACAAATTTTATTAATGAGCTTTGGTTTACTTAGCTCTGCTTGTCCATTGATATCTAGGAGAGAGCGTGAATGTGTGAAGTCTCTGAGGTGTTCATATAGATTTGGAAAGTGATCTGGCTCCTTCAGAGATGAGGTATTTTTGTTGTTGTTGTTTTTTAATTTGTATATTTACTTTAGATTAACACAAATATTTCGCTTCTACAAATTAAATCAATTTTCTTAACAATTGTGCATGATTGAATGTTTTATTTATGAACTAGGCTAATCTTAGGCATACTTTCTTTTTCAGTTTTCCTATAATATAAAAATCCCTAAGATTACAATTTGGGGTAAAATTTTGGTACTACCTTCATTTATGATCAAAAACTTTAAATATTAGAAATTAAAAAAATGTATAAAAGAAAAATATAATTATCATTGTTAGCATCTAGATCTATATACTTCCATTTATTTAGTTAAATGTTTTTTAATATGGACAAAATAGTCGTTCTTGTTTTTATAAAACTGATATGTATTCATAAAAAATAATTCAAAATTGATATACAGAAAGCACAAAGATAGAAGTATAAGTCTCCCAAATTGCAATACCCAGAAATCGCCATTGTTCACATTTGGCACATGTCATTCCAGACATCTTTGTGTGAGTATATAACAAGTAGATGGAGGGATATCTGGAATTCCTTTATGTAAATGAGCTTATGTTATACATCCAATTTTTAATATAAAGTATTAAATGTAATTTTAATTTAGAGGGAAAAAGAAATAAAATCAAAGTTTTGTAGGAATTATTAACCTTCAAAAAAATTTTTTTTAACCACCTACTATTTCCTAAAATATCCCTCCAAGGTGAAGAGATAATGGAAAATATTTAGGTTTTAAAAAAAACAACTTATATTCCTTTTAAACAAGACTCACTGACTCCCTGTTTAGAAAGATGATGACTCCAATGTTTTCTCTATCTCCCCTTCCTCGAGCTTCCAATTTTCATCACACAGTTGTTTTATATTATCCAAGATAATACTCCACAGTTGTTTAGCAATAGTTACTCATAAATGGACTGCTCACCACAATGCTTCTTTGCTATTTTCAAAAAATGTTCTTCATTTTTTTTTAAAGATTTCTGTCAGTGCTTATGTTTTTAACTTCACTTTTTTTTTTTTTTTTTTTAAGATTTTATTGGGGAAGGGGAACAGGACTTTATTGGGGAACAGTGTGTACTTCCGAGACTTTTTTCCAAGTCAAGTTGTTGTCCTTTCAATCTTAGTTGTGGAGGGTACCGTTCAGCTTTATTAAGTTGTTGTCCTTTTAGTCTTAGTTGTGGAGGGCGCAGCTCAGCTCCAGGTTGAGTTGCGTCTCTAGTTGTCTTTCTAGTTGCAGGGGGCGCAGCCCACCATCCCTTGCAGGAGTCGAACCGGCAACCTTGTGGTTGAGAGGACACACTCCAACCAACTGAACCATCCAGGAGCTCAGCGGCAGCTCAGCTCAAGGTGCCGTGTTCAATCTTAGTTGCAGGGGGCGGAGTCCACCATCCTTTGAGGGACTCGAGTAATTGAACTGGCAACCTTGTGGTTGAGAGTCCACTGGCCCATGTGGGAATCGAACCAGCAGCCTTCGGAGTTAGGAGCATGGAGCTCTAACCGCCTGAGCCACTGGGCCGGCCCGATGTTCTTCATTTTTGAGGAGCCTTTTATTTAAATTAATTGTTAAGCACTTTTTTCACAAAGGGCTCACAGATACTATATTATCTGAGGACTTGCATATTTGAGAATATTTGCCTGTTGTCTCTAAACTTGACCAAAATCTCAACTTGGTAGAATAGTCTTAGATTGCATTGGTAGACTCTTTTTTTCATTTCAGGGAATTTTTCCTTGCTTGTATATTTGAGTATATATCTATCTGTCTTCTCATTATCCTAATGTTGAATCATCTGTCTTCTTTATCTAATACATATTTCTAATTTCTTTAATCTCTTTGCCTGTTCATCTGTATTCCCTGTGATTATCTCAAGTGTGTCCTAATTTTTAGGGATGTTCATTCTGTCTGGTGCTGTTTCTATTTTACTTAATTGAATGGTTTAAACGACTTACATGTAACGTGATTATTGGTATTTCTTAGTATTAAATCTACCACATTACTATTTATTCCCATTTGTCCCATTTATTGTTTGTTTCTTTTTTTCAGCTTTCCTGGCATTCTTTTGGATCAAGCATATTTTATGATTCTATTCTATATCCTTGATTATTATCAAGATTTTTTCTCTTCTCATATTCTAGGAATGAGCCTAAGGTTTTAAAGGTCACTGAAAGAATGATGGTTTCATTCAATTACTGCTCAGGACATAAGAGACATCAAGGTTGAGGCTCACTTTCATCTGTAAAATAGTCATGCCCTTTTTTTTTTTTTGAAAGAAGCATCTTATTGTAGAATGCAATTTTTGGATCAAGTGTTATAATTTACAATTGCTTCAATAGCTCTGGTTAGGGTAGTACATTCTAGGAATGTAAGGATGGTTAATTGTTAGGAAATATGTCAATATAATTGACTATTCTTATAACAAAGGGAGAAAAGTTACATATAATCCTATTTAAAGACCCCCAAAAGTCAGTCAATAAGATACAAAATATGTTTCAGATGCTTAGTTGGTTGGAATAGATGAATGTTTGATTAACATGATTTTAAAAACAACAACAGGGAGGGTTCAGGGAAGATGGTGGAGTAGACAGCACCAGGAGTCTGTCTCTCCATGTAACAAAAACTGCACTGGCTGAATCTGCCTGATGTGACTGTTTTGGAACATTAAAGTCTGTTAAACAAAAGCTTGCAACTTCCAGAGGAAGACTTGGATGGAAAATTGTGACTAATTTCGGTCAATTTCAGCTCTTACTACAGTAGCAGCTACCAATCTCCCACTCCCAGCCATGTGGCAGGCAGCTGTGCACATGTTCCTAAAGTAGCTTGCACAACTGTGGGAGCTAGCGTGGGGAAAAAGCATTCTCAATGAGGAGACAGAAAAACAAAAATAAATTCTCAAGCTGAAAAGTACAAACCCTCAAAAGAGAAAGAATCTTGAAAGCAGCAAGAGAGACGCAAATCATCACATACAAAGATCCTCAATAATATTATTGGTAGATTTACAGAAACTTTGGAGGCTACAAGAGAGTGGGAAGATATTTCAAAGTGCTGAAAGAAAAAAAAATCAGTCAATGAAGAATCCTATGTCTGCAAAACTGTCCTTCAAATGTGAGAGAGAAATTAAGACATTCCTAGATAAACAAAAGCTGAAGGAGTTCATGACCACTAGATCAGCCCTGTAAGAAATGCTCCAGGTGGTTCTGCAGGGTGAAATGAAAGGATACCAGATAGTAACTTGAAACCATATGGAGAACTAAAGATCTCAATAAAGGTAAATACCTTTTATTATACCAATTTATACTTTTAAATACCAATTATAAAAGCTAGTATTATTGTAACAATGATTTGTAATTATACTTTTTTGTTTGTTTTCTAAATGACTTAAGAGACTAATATATTTAAAGGAACAAAAGCAATTATTAGTGTCAAAGGTAGTATGACTGTAACTTTGGTTTGTAACTCCAAATCTTGTTTTCTATATAGTCTACGAGACCAAAGCATTTAAAAAATTATTAGTATATGTTTGGGGGAATGTAATGTAAAAGATGTAATTCTGTGACACCAATAACTGAAAGGGGTGGCGAAAGAGCTAAAAAGGAACCCAGTTTTTGTTAAGCTGGTGTAAAATCAAACTGGAATGTTATACCTTTTAGATGTAATCCGCATAGTAACCAAAATAGCTATAGAATACACACAAAAGTAAATGAGAAAGGAATTTAAACTTTCACTAAAAAAAACAACTAAACACAAAAGAAGAGAGTAATGTGGGAAATGAGGGACAAAAAGCTATAGCACATATAGAAAACAAATGGCATATTGACAGAAGTCCCTTCTTATCAGTAATTTCTTTCAATGTAAATGGAATAAACTCTCCAATCAAAAGACAGATTGGCAGAATGTATAAAAATACATGACCCAGCTATATGCTGTCTACAAGAATCTGATTTGGGACTCAAAAAGACACAAACAGGTTGAAAGTGAAAGGATGGAAAAAGACATGTCATGAAAAGAATAACTAAAAGACAGCAAGGGTGGCTACACAAATATCAGACAAAGTAGACTTTAAATCAAAAAAGGTTACAAGAGACAAAAAAGAACATATAGTAATAAAAGGTTCAATACAGCAAGAAGATATAGCTATTATAAACATTTATGTACCTAACGATAGATTATCACAACGTATGAAGCAACTGACAGAATTGAAGGGAGAAATAGACTATAATTCTACAGTAACAGTTGGAGACTACAATACTTCACTCACAATAATGGATAGAATAACCAGACAGAAGACATGTAAGGAAATAGAGGACTTAGTAACCAACTCAGTCTAAAATGCATATACAGACTACTCTACCCAACAACAGTATATGAGGTCTGACAATTAACTTCGCGAACTCATCCTAGAAAAAGTGCTACATACCTCACTGCTGAATATCACTGCATTCACCTTCGAAGTACTCCCCTTGGGAAGGTATGCACTGATGCCAGCATCTAGTCCACCCTTCTAAGCAATTTTGGAACTCTTTTTCTGGAATGGCCATCAGAGCAGTTGTCGTATTACCCTTGATGTCCTGAATGTCATCAAAACATCTTCCTTTCAATATTTGCTTTATCTTCAGGTAAACAAAGAAGTCACTGGGGGACCAGATCAGGTGAGTAGGGAGGGTATTCCAATATAATTATTTGTTTACTGGCTAAAAACTCCCTCACAGACAGTGCCATGTGAGCTGGTGCATTGTCGTGATGAAAGAGCCATGAATTAATTGTTGGAGAAAACTTCATTCAGGTCATCTAACTTTTTCAGCACTTCCAAATAGTAAACTTGGTTAACTGATTGTCCAGTTGGTACAAATTCATAATGAATAATCCCGCTGATATCAAAAAAAGGTTAGCAACATCGTTGCCACAAGTTCGTGAACTTAATTGTCAGAACTTGAAAGCTTTCTGGAAAGCTATTATTTGTTAACTACCTAAAATTTAGACAGATGATTAGTTCTCTACATACTGACAAAATCAAGTATCTCGTTCTATAAATTGTAATGAGATAGTTAATAAGGATCAGAGTCTACAGCAACATGAATATTTTATTATTTGAACGTGGTTATCAATGGGAATGGGAAGAGGGGAGAATCAAAAAAATAGGAACTGAATTGTTACTTATTCCGTCTCCTCTAGACTTGTGAGAGTACTTACTGTAATTAGAAGTGGGGTTACATATCTGTTTGTAGGTTTCTGAGTTCTGTTAAGTCCAAATATATAATAAAAGGGTGAAGAACTATTAAGGTTTTGTCTACACTTTATCAAACACAAAGGAAACATATATTTCACAAAAAGGTAGACATCTCCTGAAACTTATTTATTTGTGTGCATATATTATATATCATGGTATTTCCTTTAGCTATGAGATCCACAGATGTAATAAAATCTGCCTAACAAATTATTGATTGCATTTTTTCTTCGTGTTTCTTTTCCGACCTCAACAGGGTAGAATATCTAACAAAGCAGAATTTCTTCTAGACTTTATAAAACGTTTATGAGTGTCAACAACCAAGAATCATCTCTTTCTTTATAGCCACAATTTGCACATACCGTTCATGTCCTTCACTATATGGTAAGACTCCTTGATTTTTCACCATGTTGGTAAGTCTGTCCTCATCCATAGCTTTAATAAAGCTGTAGCTTTGTAATAGAAGTGTCCCTGGTCATCACTAGTACATACCAATTGCTCCTAACTGCTATACTTAAATGTACGTTAAGGCCAATTATTTAATACAGTGAATGTGAACATGTCCTAGTGTCTTTTAATCCCTCTCATCTCCCAAACTAAAGGGAGTAAGACTTCCTGATAAGACATATGAGGAGGCCATCAATTATGGCCAGTCTGGGTTTGAGGTCAACAACTTTCGTGATCAGGAATGTTGGGTCTGCAGACAAGAGTTCACTCACTTACAAATGTAGCCTTTTATCCAGACCCTAGAATATCACTCACTGAATAAAAGAAATAGTGAAGACGATGCGGAGTTACATGCAAGAGAAAATGAGTGACAAGCAGTTCTGAATAGACAACTCAACTAGCATTTGGGCAGAAAACAAATTTCTATATCACATATAAAAAGAATAACTAATGACTAAGGTGAAGAAAAGTCTTAAGACTCATCCATTCAGTAGATACCTGATAAGCAGACTGTTCCCCACTCTTAGCTCAATCTCCTACAATGAATTTAGTCTATTTGTCTCACACTGGACAAAAGAGAGTTCTCAAGTCCATTACAGTATTTCAGATGGAACAGAATGATTAAGGAGCTTTTCAAATAATCATAGTTTTCTTTTAACAATGCAGTTTTTATCCATTTTGACTTTTACACATAATATCTGAGAGAGAACATGAGCAACATAAGCAAAATTTAAGGACATATTTCATTGGTATAACATCTTGGTACTATGGCTTACTTTCTGGGAAAAACATTTATTGCTAATTTAACATTATAGAGGTATTCAGATCATATATTTCTTTTTCAGTCAATTTTAGTTATATTTATTTTTCTAAGAAATTTTCCACTTCACTTAATTTTTCAAGATTGCTGTAATGAAGTTGTTTATAGTATTCCCTTTATTTCAATTTTTAAAAATCTCTACATGATAATGATTCATATATCTATCATTAGGTCCATCTTATAGCCCTAATACTGCTCACTATTTTTCTATTTTACTGATCTTGTCAAAGAACAAATGCTTAGCTTTACTAATGCTCTTCTATAATTTTGTTTTCTGTTTCATTCTTTTCTGAACCTACCTTATTATTGCCTTCCTTCCATTTTCTTTGGGTTTATTTTACTGATATTTTTTGAATTTCTTAAATTGCATAGCTCTTTAATTTTGAGTATTTCTTCTTTTCCAAAGTAAACATTTAAGGCTATGTATTTCCCTTTATAACTCCATCTCAGAACTCACCTCTGAATTGCTCACTCACATTCAGTATGTCCAGAACCAATCTCCTGATCTTTCCCCACACAGCTGTTCTTTCTGCAGTATCACCAGCCTTGTCAGTGGCAACTGCATTTCTCCAGTTGCTCAGGTCCAAATACTTGAAGTCATCCTTGACTTCTCTGACATATTCTTTGTTCTTTGTTCAATCTGTCCACAAATCTTGTCAGCAAAACCTTCAATATGTCTAAAATTCAACCATTCTCATCCCTTTTGCTACCAATCTATTCTAAATGGCCACCATTTCTCATTTGCTTGTTGAAATAGCTTCCCAACTAGTCTCCTTGCTGTCGGCCTTCAAAGATCTATTCTCTCAGATTCAACGCAATTCCTATCAAACTATCAAGCACGTTTTTCACAGAAATAGAACATATAATCCTAAAATTTATATGGAACCACAAAAGACCCTGGATAGTCTCAGCAATCTTGAGAAATAAGAATAAAGTGGGCGGTATAACGATATCTGACATCAAATTATACTACAAGGCTATAGTAATCAAAACAGCATGGTACTGGCATAAAAACAGACACATAGATCAATGGAACAGAATAGAGAGCCCAGAAATAAATCCACGCCTATATGGTCATTTAATCTATGACAATGGAAGCAAGAATTTACATTGGGGTAAAGACAGTCTATTCAATCAATGGTGCTGGGAAACCTGGACAGACACATGTAAAAAAATGAAGCTGGACCAACTCCTTACACCATATACAAGAATAAATTCAAAATGGGTTAAAGACTTAAATGTAAGATCTGAAACCATAAAACTCCTAGAAGGAAATATAGGAAGAAAGTTTACAGACATTACCTGGAGTAATATTTTTACTGATATATCCCCTCGGACAAGGGAAGTAAGAGAAAAAATAAACATATGGGATTACGTTAAACTAAGAAGTTTTTTCACAGCAAAGGAAACCATCAATAAAACAAAAAGGGATCCCACTGAATGGGAGAAGATATTTGTCAATGATATATCTGATAAGGGGTTAATATCCAAAATTTATAAAAACTCATTCGATTCAACACCAAAAAAACAAACCCAATTAAAAAATGAGCAGAGGACATGAAGAGATATTTTTCTAAAGAGGACATACAGATGGCAAACAGACATATGAAAAAATGCTCAACCTCATTAACCATCAGAGAAATGCAAATAAAAACCACAATGAGATACCACCTCACCCCAGTCAAAATGGCTATCATCAATAAATCAACAAACAACAAGTGCTGGCGAGGATGTGGAGAAAAGGGATCCCTCGCGCACTGCTGGTAGGATTGCAAATTGGTGCAGCCACTATGGAAATCAGTAGGGAGGTATCTCAAAAAACTGGAAATGGAACTACCTTATGACCCAGCTATCCCTCTCCTAGGTAGTTGTCCAGAGAAATCCAAAACACTAATTTGAAAAAATTTATGGACCCCTATGTTTATTGCAGCACTATTCATAATAGCCAAGACATGGAAACAACTGAAATGCCCATGGTAGATGACTGGATTAAGAAACTGTGGTACATTTACACAATGTAGTATTACTGAGCCATAAAGAAGAATGAAATCTTACCATTTGCAACGATATGGATGGACCTAGAGAATATTATGCTAAATGAAATAAGTCAGACAGAGAAAGAAAAATACCATATGATCTCACTCGTATGTGGAGTCTAAAGAATAAATGAATGAACTAATCAGAAACAGTCTCTGAGATATAGAGGAAAAACTGAGGGTTGCTAGATGGGAGGGGGAGTGGGGATGAGGGAGAAGGAGGGGATTAGAAAGCACAATCGGTAACCACAAGATTGCCACGGGGATACGAAAGACAGTTTGGGGAATATAATCAATAATGTAAAGATTTCGTAGGGTATCCTATGGACACTTGTCTTAGTAGGGAGACCACTTCAGGGATGGTGTAGATGCCTGATCACTGTGCTGTACACCTGAAGCTGAATAATAATGAAGGCCAACTATAATTTAACATATATATATGTGTGTGTGTGTGTGTGTGTGTGTATATATATATACACACACACACACACACACACACATATATACATACACACATACACATAATCACAAGAAGTGGAGTACAGCATAAGGAATGGAGACAGTGGAAATGTAACAGCTGTATGTGATGTCAGAGGGGTAGTAGGTTGGGGGAGGAGGGTCATCACTTTGTGAGGGGCATAAATGATAAATGTCTAACTATTACAGTGTTTTGTACACATGAAACTGAAAAAAAAAATGGTCTATTCTCAACATAGCATCTGAGTGATCCATTCACTAGTTAGTTCCAAATAATGTACTGATTTTTCCTGTTACTCGAGAAAAATTTCAATTCCTTACAATAGTCAACAAAAGTCCTATATTACAGAGCCACCAGCTGCCTCTTTGACCCATTCTCTTATTATTCTACCTCTCTTTCACTGCTGCAGCCAAACTGCTGGGATTTAATTCATATTTTACCTTCTTGGTGAGGCCTCCCTAGACAACCTTGTTTTAAACTGCAGTCCACTCACTCTACCACTCAATACTCCCTAGGTCCTGTTCCTGCTTCGTTCTCCTTCATAAAATAACCTAACATACTACTCAGTTTACATACTTGTTTACATATTGTTTCCTTCATTATAATGTAAACTTTATGATGCCATAGAATTTTTTTCCCGTCAGTTTTGTACATTCCTGTATTCCTAGTTCTAACAATAGTGCCTGGCATGTGGCATTCAGTAATTAATTGTTGAGTAAATACAACTGATCCTTTGAAAATTTTAATGGACTTTATGGCCTAGAACATGGTCAATTTTTAAAAACGGTTTTGTTTGTTCATGAAAAAAAGTAGTCTCCAGTTATATATAGTACCTTATACATGTCCTTTAATTAATGCTTTTAATTATATTGTTCCACTCTTGTATTTCCTTATTGATGTTTTGCTCACTTTATCAATTATCATATAAATGGAATTAAAATCTCTTTAACTATGACAGTGGACTTGATCATTTTTAGTTTACATGTACTTAAGCTATGTTATACACATTGAGAACTGTCATATCTTCCTCATGAACTGATTTTTCTGTCAGTATCGATCTCTAGTAATCGCTACTAATGATTTTGCTTTGAAGACTATTTATATATCATTATTAGCTCCCTTTTGGGTACTGACCTAGTATAAGTTTTCTTCCATTCTCTAACTTCAAAATTTTCTCTGTTTTAGGTGTCTCTTGTAAAAACCTAGGAAAAAAATCTGTTTCAACCATCTTTGCAAATGAAAATTTCAGTCCACTGGTAATTACAATGATTGATTTTCAAAATTCATTTCTACTACCTTATTGGGTGTTTTCTGTTTTCCATCTTTTTTCTATGTTCTCTCTGCAAGCTGCACCCTGCCCCAATTCTTGACTTCTTTTGAGTAGAACATTTTTTCCACATCCAACATGTTCACTCTGTTTGAAAATTATATACTCTATTTTTATTCTTTTAGTGATTACCCTACAAACTGTACCATGTATATTTTACTTAATAAAATCTAGTATTAATAGGTATCACTATCATCCTCTTAAAAAGTATGAGGACCTTAGAATGCTTTAACTTCTTCACTTCTCTTCTGATATATATGTTGGTATTGTCCAGGATTTTGTTTTAATTTTTAATCCCTTCTGTCTTATACAATCAGTTTTTGTTTATGTTCCCCTAAGTTTAACCATTTTTGCCCACCATTCCTTCATGCATCTCATACCTTCCTTCTTCTAGTTCTCTCATGGAAGACACTGCCCTTCAAGGGTCCTAGACTGATGTGGGGAATGTCTGATCCAATCTCCCACTCTGCTTAAGCCCAAGGCTTTGTCTCAGATCCTCCCAGTGCACAGCCTTTTGTAAACCAAGCACCTCACTGCCAGGTGCCAGCAGATGCCCTCAAGGCAAACTTTGAGTTTGCTTACTCTTGTGGAATCAAGCATCCTTGTCATTTCAACCTGAGTGTTTCCCTTAGTTTCCTGCCAGGTCAACCATGCCTTAAACAAGAATTTTAAATATATTGTCCAGCATTTTAAGATGATCTGACCAGGAAGTTTTTCTCTGGAGATCATTCTGTCTTATTTCCTAAATATTCTTAGATAACTGTTTTAGTATTCATATTCTTTGAATTGATTTCATATAATTGTTTTATTTACTGTGTATGGCCCATTAGTGAAAAGTATAACTGAAAAAGCCATTTACTGTGTTTCCCTGAATATCAGACCTAGCTGGACCATCAGCTCTAATGCGTCTTTTGGAGCAAAAATTAATATAAGACCCGGTCTTATATTATATAAGACTCAGTATTATATTATATCATATTATATTATACCCGGTATTATGTTATGTTATATTATATTATATTATATCCGGTCTTACATTATATTAAAATAAGACTAGGTCTTACATTAATTTTTGCTCCAAAAGACGCATTAGAGCTGATGGTTCGGCTAGGTCTTATTTTCGGGGAAACACGGTAGAAATCAAATTGGATAATAACATTTTTAGTTACAAAATGATTTTTGTCTATCATACATATTTTGCATAAGTGAAGAGCCATTTCCAAAAGACTATCTTTATCCCCCACCCAAATTCTAGTGTAAATACTGACTCCCACATAATATATATTTTCCCACAAAATCTTAGGATAAAAATTTTCAAAATTGAAAGAATATATATTTACCACCTAGATTCTATCACTGCCATTTTATAATATTGTTTTATCACTTTATCTATCAATTTCCATTTCTATCCATTAATTCATCTTACTTTTTTACTACACTGCAAAGGAAAATGCAGAGACATCAATACACTTCCCCACAAATATTTCATAAACATAATATTTTTATTCCTTTCCCAACATTTTCCATAGTATTTTATAAGCATTTAAAAAGCATCATGAGAAGGCAGGGTTTTTTGGAAAAGACAACAATGCTGGAAAAGTAGAAGGAAGCAAGAAAAGAGGAAGAGTAAATATGAGATGGATTCACACCAAAGAAGAAGCCATGGCATGAGGCTATAGGAGCTGAGCAGAGCTGTTTTGGACAGGACATTGTGGGCATCACTCATTCATAGGATCACCAGAGTCAGAGCTGATTCAACGGCACATTATGCGTACAAGGGCCAAAAAGGTGAAAGTAAGGTCTTTTATTATTCATAACAAGCTCCTTTCAACCACACCTGAGTTTATATTAATGAGGTGACTTTCTGAAAGCCCCTATAGATGGGGCTGTTTATCAGGAGAACCAACCACATGATTAGAGGGTTGGAACTTTCAGCCCCACTCCCAGACATCCAAGAAAGGGAAAGGGGTTGGAGGTTGAATAAATCACCAATGGTCAATGATTTAATCAACCGTGCCCATGTAATGAAGCCTCCATAAACACAAAAGGAGGAGGTTCAGAGAGCTTCTGGACTGGTAAACGTATGGAGGTGCTGGAAGAGTGGCAGGCCTAGACAGAATATGGAGGCTTTGTGCCCTTTCCCACATAACTTGTCTTACGCATCTCTTCGTCTGGCTATCCATTTGTACCCTTTAAAATATTGGCAATAATAAGTAAACTGTTTTTCTGGATTCTGTGAGTGGCTCTAGCAAATTACTGAACCGGAGGAGAGGGTAGTAGAAACCTCCAATTTGTAGCCAAGTAGGAAAGAAAATGTGGGTAACCTGAGGACCTATTACTTGTAAATGGTGTCTAAAGTAGGGCCAGACTTGTGGGATTGAGCCCTTACCATGTGGAATCTATGCCAACTTTGGTTAGTGTCAGAAATGAATTGAATTGTAGAATACCTAGCTGCTATCAGAGAATTGGTCAGTGTGTCAGAAGTGTTGTGAGCGTGAGAGAAAAGGAAAACACTGATTTTTTTCTAGATACCTTCTATAGGTAGGAGTCTTCCAACTTAATGATTTTGTGAATTAGACTGTATCACATCTTTAAAATTTTACTGTAATAAACACTTTATTTAGCTACCATATCGAGACTGTATTTCTACTGATTTCTATCTTTAACATTAGGAACAATGATTCACATTTATAGAGAACATTTCTTTATGAAAATTGATCACTTTAAACACATAAAGGTGTCAGGAAAGAACATGAGAAGTAAATTTTAAAGTTTAGATTCATTTGGATTTGGAGAAAGGCAGTCAGGATAATTTTTTATACTCGCTAAAGACAAAAAAGGCCAAGAAAAAAAAAAGATGTCCGTGGACTTCCTCTACTGTTAAGATACAAACAAAATTGTGTACAAAAAAATTTATTTAAGTAATTCATACAGTATACTTTTCTGTTATCACAAATTCATACTATCACCTCACCTATTATATTGCTGCATGAAATTAAAATTAATGTAATATTCTACTCTTTACCAAAGAGTCCAATCTGGACTCAATAATCTGATTCATCAGCTTTACCAGTGAGTGATCTTAGGTATATCCCTACTCTACACAGCATCCCTTTTCTTTATCTTCAATTTAAAAATCCCCTATGATAGTCTTTACCATTTAGGACTTATTCCATTATCTAATACTTTTTTTTAGAGTATTAAAATACTGGCTAACCAAAGCGGGTAATGCAATTTTAGCACTTTACAAATACAAAAAAGTATTTGGCTTGTTTCTCTTCCCTTAAGCAGGAGAACTTCTTGGCAGCAGATTAAACAAAAGAATGGTTCCAACTTAAGCTATCTCATTTAATTTCCTCTAAACTTACTTTTCTTTTTTTATAATGCCATGTATAACTTACTGTCAAAAGAACTAATAAACACTCATTATAACTGAAATAGTAGCAAAGCATGCAAGAAAGAAAACATGAAAAACCTAATATAACCCCAAGGAAAACGTTCAATTCCAGATAGAACCACACAGAAAGCTAGAGTCTAATAATGATGACAATAATAATAATAGTCACCTCATCAAAGCACATGCAAAAAATAATTAGAGTACTGCATTTGAGGAAAATCAATGAACAAAAACAATTGCACATTAATAGAATAAGTGAATATTAGTAGGACATGAGCATTCTAAGGCCAGCAGCATTATGAAATGTGATGCTTATGCGCAACCAAATCATGGCATAAAGTCAGAGAGGCCAGAAACACATCGAAGCCACCAAGAGCATATCTCCAAAACATCTGTTTCATTCATGTTAATCTTTTGTGCTCTTCAGGCAGGAGGTGAATTCATTAATTTTCCCTAGGAACAGGGAAAACAAAATGGTAGAGAGGGCAAAAAACAAAGCCCTCAGTCCAAATAAACAACAGCCACAGTATTTTTGCATATGTTTATATGTAGGAAACGGCCTCATTCAGGGTGAAGAATCTCTTGGAATATGCTAAAGTCATTCAAAAAAGGGGGGCAAGATTCAATTACAGATCTTAACTCATATATTAACATCTCTCAGCTTCTAAAAAGACTGTTTTCCACAGGCTTCACTGTTGGGTGGAGACCAAAATGCCACTTTATAAATAGTTTAATTATTTGTCAAATGATAATAATCCCTTAACTGGGCTGTTCTAAGAAAAAAAGGAGAAATTATACATGAAATTGCTTGAAAGAGTTAAATAAAACTGTAACCGATTGATATTGTCAGTAAAATTTAAAATAAATTCAACTCGATGTAATACTTCCTTTTGGTACATGGAGTTGAAAATTTTATTCTGTTATAAAATATATCATATATAAAAGTATACAAAATGTATATATTCAACTAAAAGTATAATAATTTTTAATGGACCCTGATATATACCCTGCTTAAGAAATGGAACATTACTAAAACCATGGAGGCTCCCATATGCCGTTCCTATAAAATTTCTTACCCACCCTACACTATGCTAGATTTTGTGCTAATCACGTCCTTAATTTCATTTATAGTATTGACACATTTACATGTATTTCTAAACTAATGTTATCTATCACCTGTCTTATCTCTATCCATCCATTCATCCATCAGTGTTTTGAACTTCATATATGTGGAATATGCTATACGTACTTGTCCTTCAACTTCTACAGTATTTTTCTCAGAGTAATGCCTTGATATTACCTAATTTTTAACACAATCCCTAAGGTTAAAGGAATGTATTATACCCATTTAAAGAAAAAATGAAGCAAAGTAAAGCAAGCAACTTGCCACATTATATTAGAGGACAATGGACAAGTCTTACCACAGTAATTTTGAAAGCAGAGCAAACTAATGACTGCCTCAGAGCTTATTACAGCACATTCGTACTTTTAGCTTCAGTAAAAATAAAACATTTCTCTAGTGCTAGGAGTACAATTAAGTTCTCATTTTTTAAAATTGACTTTAAATAGCTGGTATTTTTTGCTTTCATATTAAAGGGAAAATTATAGTAAAGTGTATTGATGTAAAAGTTTTAAACAATCTTTAAATATTATATATTCCTTAAAAGGAAAACAAGAACGAATTAAATGAAGACTATCAAGGGAAGATTTTTCTCTTACGATGTGGATTATTAGAAAACAGCCATATTATGGAATATTCTAATTAAGAATATGGTTCCTTACATAGGTAATTTAGTCTAACACTAATCAAAGGTAGCATTCACCTGAGCAAGTGGTGGAAGAATCTCCTTGCATATTTGCTGATTTGGTCTCTATATTCCAATATAGTTGTATCCAAGAGTGGTCTTGTTGGAGCATAGAAGGTTCCAAGGCTTGCCTCAAGCTGTTCTGTGGAATTCAAACATAGCAGCACTAAACAAGTGAAACTCCTTCAATTACAACAGAATACTCATGTTTGCAGTCAGTCAGGTTTTGCAAACTTGGATGAAATGTGAGCTTGTTGCAGAAAAGATGAAATTAAAATATGACAGCTGGTACAAAAACAAACCTGTGTATAAACTTTCACTTGAGGCAAAGCTGACAATGACTTTGAGCAACAAAAAGCTGTCAAAACTGAAGAAATCCATAATGAACCAACCTCTCACCACAAATGGGTAATTAAAACAGTGACTCATCAAAGTAACACAGTTTGAACTAGTATTTCCAGTAAAATCAACTCACAGTGTGCTCAACATTTACTCTCTTCAGTTGAAAACAGAAAACTAACCTTTCCACACTGGGAACTGAAAGCAATATTAGAAATGTTTAAAAAAATAATACAAATAAAAATAAGCTTATTGGAGTAATATCTATTACAATTTTAAAGAGACAGTGAAAGTCTCTGTATCTTCCCTCAATCCTGTCCTAAATAACAAGATTGTTGGTTTTGTCCAAGTGTGAAAGCGAACACCCCTGGGAGGGATGGCATGCTAATCTGCTCTTAGTCAACTGATACCTGCCTCGGAAAGAAGGACTGCAGTGCAGGTTTGATAAACCAAAGGGCTGGATGGCGATCCAGAGAAAAAGGCACATTTTGCCTACTTCACAATTCTACCAAGACATGCCTATGGGGTTGTGTTTCCTCCCAGAAATACCTGGAAGTTATATAATTACCATAATGGTGAGAGTATGACCATATATAAGAACACTACAGTTCACAGTAAGACTACTCATTTTTACGCTACTAACACTGGGTGGAATAAACAGTTCTTTATTTAGCAAAATTCTTTAGTTTTAGACATATTTGGGTTTGAAAGTATTAAACACCTCATCAGAGTAATTGCTATGGACTTGGCTAAGCTGTAAGTAATTTCTTTTTTTAATCTCAAATCTAGACAGTAAAGTGAGATGAACTTTAGGGGTATTTTCTTTCAAAGCAGCAGTCAATTTAGATTAAAATTGAATACAGCAATGCTATTGTGAAAACAAGCCAGATTCTCTTGCCATTGCTTGTTTTCTTGACAGCATGTTTTGTACATCTGAAATGTTCAAGCCTACATGGAATACTCGTAACTCCCAGCAGAGTTACAGATTCATCAGATAGCCCAGCTTGATGTTTAAGGCAGAAATGAAGATCTCAAAGATAACCACAATACAGCTACAAATAAAAGAGCTCACTGGGTACCACTAATAAAAGGAAAACAAATTACCATGTCAAATTTGTTAGGTTCAGAGAGAATAAATCTCAACAGAGAAGCATTCTGAATGTTTTAGAATTGTGTTTTGCAGCTACTTGGGTGAAACTGCACATACCTACTTAAAATGTACATATTCTGATAACCCAGCATCATGCAAGCATTTTATTTTAATAGCCTAGTATCATACAAGCTTTTTATTTCCCTATCTCCCCAATATGTTTCCTTAAAAATATACTTTATTAAAGCAAGAATCTGATAATGCCCATTTGTGAATTCCCTAATAATCTTTCTTACAACACAGGAATCTTACAATACAAATTCACTAAGGTGCTAGCATTTTCTCAGTGTCCTGAGTGACAGTAAATATTTTACCTTCTCCATATTTCTTCAATTGTGAATTTAGGATCTCTTATGTAGATCATGTGTACCATAACAGGCTTTCTTCAGGGACTCTTCTTTTTTTTCCTACTATGTACCCAATATTGAGAGTGTACCAATACTAAGAAATAATTACTGAGATAACTGCAGGCAGAAATATTACAGTAATACCTAGTACCTAAAATTTTGCAGTTATACTCTTTTTATTTTTAACTAATATCCATCAGGTACCTAATATGGGCCAAGCACTGTGCTAGGCATTTTCTCACTGTAGAAATACTGGAATCTCCATAGATGGGTTGGAGTACTCCCAAAAAGCACATTCAATTAACATTAAATAAATATGTATTGTGAGCCTCCTGTGAGTTGGGCCACATCCCATGATGCAAACTTCCTGAAGGAACATGTTCTTATTATTTTTCTCTAAAATTACTAAAATGAAAACTATATACAGAATTCTATCTAAACAACTTGTTTACTTTGGAAACATACTAAAATGGAGTAAGAAAATCAATAAACATGCAAAGAAAATAGTAGGGAAAAAAAGGCTCTCCAGTAGACCTTTTAACACATTTCCTTTTTTCCCTACCTTGTAAATTACCTAGGGAGTTTCTTATTAGCCATGATTTCCCAACACTGATGTTAATGTTTATTGCAAAGATTTGAAATAAAGATGCAAATGAAAAAAAATGTTTAGGTGTATTTTACATTAAATAAATAAGTAAATCATAACAAAAATAACATGCGGGATAAATGGCAAATATAAAAACTGATTTCATTATTGTATGTAACACATATTTTTTTCCCCTTTTAAAAAAAAAAACCAGTATCTTATCTATCTTTGACAATAAACATCTGAGATCCCATGGGCATAATTACTTACTGAGAAGAGGGAAATCCAAGCAGGCAGAAGGTAGGGGGGGTATCAGAAGTGCAAGCTAGAATGAAAACAAGAAGGAGCAGCCTGGGCTACGATTCTGACACTGACACACACACACGTAAGGACTATTGTCTGGACAAAGGACTTGGGGTGTGAAGAGAAAAACATTGATGTCTAAAGTGAAGGAAGAATAAGGACCTTTGTTTGGGGCCCTTTGTCTACCAGACTCAAGAGAGTACATGAAATTCTTGATCAAAGTTTGAAATCTGAGCATATTCCACACATGAACTTAGGCTGAAATACACAATGATTGCATTGTGAGTTCCAACATAGGTACATAACAGAAAAGTTGTTCTTTATGTTGATAAATACCATACATTAAGTACCATATGGGAGTAATTATTTGATATCTGATCTTGATAGTTTTAATAGGGCATTAACAGTTTTGTCTTATAATCTCCAATAACATAACTCAAAAATCCTCAAAAAATAACTGATTCAATAAAATGTACTTCATGTATACAAAAAACCCATTTATGAAATATATTTCAAGTCTGACCTTCTCTCTCTGGAGTGAGCTTTTGTCTAAGAAGATGGTTTACAATGGCACTCATGCTGATAAAGCACTGGTGGCCCAGTGTGTCCCAGTTCATACTGCTCAGTATGTTTATCGCCTCATAGATCTCATCACAGTGAAGGTACTGGAAGACGATGTCTACCAGGCCCAGCTGTCCTCGCGTGAAGATACCTGCCACAAAAAAACGTAAAACCAAGTAAATCCTTTAGCAATAAAAAGTAGAATAACAAAAACAGAGTTAACTTTTCCATAAAGGAAAAATACAGTAACCATTTCTTGCATAAGTGCTAGAAATGTGGGATTTGGGGGTCCAAGAATAATATGGCTCTGTGGTTAAATCTTCATGGGGTTAAATCTTCATTTTAAATAACACTACCAACTCTATCTAGCTTACCCTAATCATTTCAGCACATATTAACTAATTTATACTCTCCATAATCAAACTGCTTAGAATAAAAGTGAAAGCATGAGACGAATTTTTAGGTAGACCATAATAGCTAACTCTATTTTTCCCATCAATTGTTTAGGCCTCTGTTACCGTGTTTCCCCGAAAATAAGACCTAGCCAATCAATCAACTCTAATGCGTCTTTTGGAGCAAAAACTAATATAAGACCCGGTCTTATTTTACTATAATATAAGACCAGGTTTTTATAATATAATATAATATAATATAATGTAATGTAATGTAATGTAATGTAATGTAATGTAACGTAATGTAATAAATATAATATAACATAACATAACATGATATAACATAATATATACCAGGTCTTATATTAATTTTTGCTCCAAAAGACACATTAGAGCTAGATCTTATTTTCCTGGGAAACATGGTATATACATTTAAAAACAAGATTTTGATGTGAACAAAATTCTTATTGACTGTCATTAGTTCTAAATTGTATCTAGTCTTTAGCCCATGTACTTGGGGGGGGTGGGTAGGTACAAATACCCATGACAAATACAATGTGACTATAATATATAAATGTTTTTAACTGTTTTTATTAATGGGTACTCTCAATTGATAGTTTCTTCACAGATACCACATACCAATTTATTTTAAATTGGCATTAAGAGATTATTCTCTTCTCTTAAAATAAGAAATTAGTTTAATCAATAGCAGTATTAATCCTGCTTTGATCCCCTTCACAACTAATATTTGTTATAAAATACCTTGGTAAATTATAAATACATTTGTTTATCCTTTTAAAATGAAAGAAAATCCACTTCTAATCTTAGAGGAACAAGAACACAAAACACATGGGGGAGTATTCTGTTCTAGTTTTATTTCAAATGAGACCTGGCTTATCTCATTTGAAACTAACAATTTCTGTGTAATTAAATGACAATAAATACTAGGGCTTTTAAGCAGGATATTATTTTATAAAATATTTTTAAAATGGCTGGCTATAAAATATTTTTTTCTTCAGCCAATGTTTATGGATTTGAGAGAGTCTACAAAAACTTCTCGGTACAAATAATCATAAAGCTAAATGAGAAAATGTATGTGAAATTATTTGTAAGCTGTAAAGTACATAAAGTATTACTGCAATTCTCTTCATTACTATCATCATCACCATCATCATCTAACTGCAATAGTTATAGGTTTCAGGATTTTAAAAAATATATTACTGCATGAGAAAAATGCCAAAATGCTTCGTAGTAACTTCTGGTCACATCAAAATGAGAACTTGTGCTATATCTAACAGGACTCAGCTTGATAGCGAATCTGGGGAATTGCCTTGACTACTGAGCAATAAAACTTTACTATTCTTTTTTGTGTTGGTAGAATCCATGAATGCTACTGTCCAAAAGTCTTCATTAGCCTGCAGTCAAGCACAGGAAGTCCTCATAAATAAGGGTGGTTCCTTAGCAGTAGATATTAATGTGTAGAAACTTTGCAGGAAACTGAAAATATCTTAAAATCTGTTGACTGTATCTATACCCTATGCAATACTTCTAGCAAAAAAAAGAAATGAATTTTGAGAAGAAAAGCTAAAATATAATATAAACAAAATCAAATTGTGCAAAAGGTGATAGAGAAAAATCTTTAAAAGTAGCCAAAAAAGGACACATAATGTACAAAGATATGAACTGCAAATTTTAATTCTGAAATTATGCAAGCCAGCAGACGACAGCAAGACATTTTTTTAAATGTTGAGAGAGAAAAATGAATTAACCGAAAATTCTACGCCTTTATAATAGTTGAAAATTCATGAAGAAAGATAATCTAAATGCACCTAACAACAGAGCTCTGAAATAATAAAGCAAAAACTGATAGAACTAAAAGGAGAAAAAGTCAATTCTACAACTATAGTTGGAAATTTCAGCACTTCTCTCTCATTAGTTGAGAGAACACATAAACAGAAAATCAGTAAAAACAGAAAATACTTGAATAACACTATCAGTGATTTTGACCTAATTGACATATATAAAACATTTCACACAACAACAGAATACACATTCCTTTTAAGTATACAAAAAACATCAACCAAGATGGGGCATATTCTGAGTGATAAAACAAACCTCAGTAAATTTAAATGTTTTAAACTCATACAGAGTACATTCTCTGACCACAACAGAATTAGATATCAATACAGAAAGATACCTGGAAAATATCCAAATATTTAGAAATTAATCAACATTCTTCCAAATAATCTATAAGTCAAAGAAGAAAGTGCAAAGTAAAATAGAAAATATTTTGAAATAAATAAAAATTAAAATACGCGTATAACATCAAAATTTGTACAATGTGATTATGGCAGTACCTAGAGGGAAATTTCTAGCTTTAAATGCTTTAATTAGAAAAGAAGAAAGGTCTAAAATCAACGATCCAAGCTTCCACAATATGAACCAAAGGAAAGAAGAGTAAATTAGTCCTAAATAGAAGGAAATAATAAAAATAAGAAATAGAAACTAAACAAAGACTAGAGAAAAGAGATGAACTCAAAAGCTGGTTCTTTGAAACGATCAGTAAAATTGATCAATTGAGAAAAAGAGAGAGAACACACAACTTACCAATATCAAGAATAATCACTACAGAACTAGATATTAAAAAATGAGTGGATATAACTATACACAAATAAAAATAAATGAAATGGTTCCTTGAAAGACTTAAAACTATCAATGCTCATTCAAAAAGGAATAGATAACCTAAACGACCCTTCATTATTTGGATTTGAATTTGTAGTTAAAAAAAAAAAAAAGAAACAAAACCTTTAAATACACATACACGTACACACACAACCTGCATATCCAGATGCCCTCACTGGTCAATTCCCTCAAACTAAAGAAGAAATGATATCAATTCTACAAAACTCAAAATCTAAGAGGAGGGAACAGTTCCCAACTTATCTCATGATGTTAGCATTATACTGATACCAAAAATGACAAAAATATTACAGGAAAAGGAAAAGAAAACTACACACCAATATCTCCCATAAACAGATACAAAACTCGTTAGCAAAATATTAGCCAAACAGTACTATATTAAATAGATAATACATCATGAACAAGAGAGATTTGTCCCACAAACACAAGGCTGCTGAAACATCTAAAAATAATCAATATAAT
Organism: Rhinolophus ferrumequinum; assembly: GCF_004115265.2. Lineage (NCBI taxonomy): Eukaryota > Metazoa > Chordata > Mammalia > Chiroptera > Rhinolophidae > Rhinolophus > Rhinolophus ferrumequinum. The sequence continues at coordinate 26,315,322 of NC_046296.1, read as the reverse complement.
TCACTATGTGACAACTCCTTCCCCATCATGTAATCACTTCAATAGATGCAGAAAAAGCACTTGAAAAAATTCAACATCCACTCAAGACATCTCAGCAGACAAGGAATGGAAGGGGACTTCCTTAACCTAATAACATTATACATATAGTGAAAGATTAAATGCTTTCCACCAAAGATTGGAAACAAAGCAAGAATGACTTCTCTTGCCACTTCTAATATATACTGGAGGAACAAGCTAGTATAATAAAGGAAGAAACAAAATAAAAGGCATATAGATTGGATAAGAACATGTAAAACTGTTTTTAATTGCAGTTGTCATAATCATCTATGTAGAAAATTCTATGGAATCTACAAAAAAGTTCCTAGAGGTAAGAAATGAATTTAAAAGGGTTGTAAGATACATGGTTATATTTTAAAATTTTATTTGTATATAATCCCAATGAACAATTAAAAACTGTAATTAAGAATACTATTTTAATAGCATCCAAAAACGTGAACAAAATACGTACAAGATCTTTACACTTAAAAACACTACTGAGAGACATTAGAGAATACCTGAACAAATGGAGACAAATACTGTGGTTATAGACCAGGAAACTCAATATTGTTAAATTGTTATTCCACCCCAAATTTATAGATTCAAAATAATCCCAATCAAAAATCTATGAGGTGTTTTTGCAGAAACTGACAAGTTGGTTTTAAAATTTATATAGAAATTCAAATATCTAGAATAGCCAAAACAATTTTGAAATAGAAGAACAAAGTTGGAGGACTCATAGAATCTGATTTCAAGACTTACTGTAAAATCACAGTAATTAAGACAGTGTGGTACTCCTTTAAGTATAGACATCTAGATCAGTGAAAGAGAAAACAGTCTAGTCATAGACACACATACATAGGGTCAAGGTAATTCCATGGAGAAGGGATCATCTTTCCAACAGTTGGTGCTGGAACAATTGAATATTTATATTAAAAAACTAATTTCAACCCATGCCTCACACCATATGAAAAAAATTAATTTGAAATAGACCATAAACCTAACTGTAAGAACTAAAACAGTAAAACTTCTAGAAGAAAACAGGATTAGACAAAGATTTCTTAGGCCATAAAAAAAGCAGAAGCCATAAAATAAAGAAATTTAAGAACTGGTTTTCATTGAAGTTAAAAACTTCTGCTACCTAAAACACACTGTTAAGAACATGAAAAGGTAAAGTACAGGCTGGAAGACAATATTCACAATGCTAGTATCTTACAAAAGACTTATATGCAGAATATACAAAAACTCTTACTATTTAGTAATAAATAATCAAATTAAATTTGAGCAAAATATTTGAAGCTATACTTCATCAGAGAAGATACATGGCAAATAAGCTCAGAAAAAGATGCTCACCTCCAATAGTCATCAGGGAAATGCAAATTAACATCACTACACACACACTAGAATGGCTTAAATTAAAAAGACCATTAATGTCAAGTGTTACTGAGGATGTGGAGCAACTGGAACTCCAAAATAGTCCATTGCTTCTTAAGTTAAACATACACTTAGCATATGGCACAGCCATTCTACTCGAAGGTTTTTCCCAAGAGAAATTAAGATATATGTCCATACAAAGACCTGTACATTAGCTTCGATCTGGAAACAACCCAAAAGTCCATCAACATGTGAAAAGATACACAAATTGTGGTTTATCTATATAATAGAATACTACTCAGTAAAGGCAAATTTACAGATATACACACCAATATGAAAGATTTTCACATGCCGAGTGAAAGCAAGACACAAAAGAGTATTTTATGAGCTCATTTCTATGAAATTCTAGAAAAAGCAAATCTAGTATGTCATAACAGAAACTGGATCAATGCTCTTCAGCTTTGAGGGGGACAGGGATTGACTGCAAATGGCCTGAGAGAATTTTGGGGGGTGATGGAAATGTTCTGTATCTTGATTGTGGTGGTAATCATAGGAATATATACATTTGTCAGAACTCACTGAACTGTATAGTAAGACAGGTACATTTAATTTTATGTAAATTATACCTCAATAAACTTGAATTAAAAATCCATCATCTCTCTAGTTTAAAGAATACAGACTGCTGTCTGGAATAGCAGTCCATTTGAAATGATGTAAGATCCAATTTTAAGATGACTAGGAATATGACAAAGTACCTGACATTTCTTTCCAGCAATAAATTACCACCAATTACCACCTGGGTAAAGTATAATATTTAAATAACTCATTAAAAATAACTCTTTTGAAGAAAGAATAAGTCTTACAAAATTTCTAAGAGAAAAATCATACTAATTTTTTTTTTAATTTCAGGTTATACTAGTTTTTTAGTGAAAGACACATGCACACACACACATTGCCTCTGATTTTCAAAATCTTATGAGAGGAAAGATGTTAGCTTTATTTCTTAATGTTAGCACTTGAACATTTAACCTTTTCCCAACTTTCCAGGCTCTGGGAGAGCATTGCAGGGGCACACGAGGTAGATGGAATACTAACAACATCACCACGGGAAAGAGGGAGCGTGAGAGCACATGGAGTGACTGGGGAGTTACGTACATTAGTGCAGCCCAGCTGGGGAGATGAAGCCTGAGAGGCAGACAAGGGTTTATCAACTACTGAAGGATTTCAGGCTGGAGAATCCATGACCAAATCTGTACTATTAGATTAATCTGAGGGTTGGGGGGAAGGGAGGCGAAGATGGGAAGATAAGAAGGCAGAAGATTACAGAGGGCCACTGATTAATCATGGTAAAACAGGAAAGATCTAGATTAAGTTAATGACAGCAAGGTTGAATAGAAGGTTATTGACAGTATTTAGAAGGCAGAACTGATTGGATATGGCATGAAGGGTGAGAGGATTCCAGGATGACTTCGGACTTGGGATATCATCTGAATAACTGTAGCATCCACCAAAATGGAGAATACAGGAGAAGTAGGTTTGGGAAGAAAGACATTGACCTCTTGTCTGCACGTAATGAGTCTGAGGCTCATTACATCCTCTTGTGTACATCCAAGGCGAGGTATCCAGCAAGCCAGGTGAGTATGTGGCTGTGGAGTCAGGTGTGGTCTGGGCTGAGGTCAGAGATGAGACAGACAGCAAAATAAAAAAACTCTCAGTCTGTATAAAATGAGAGCTAAAAATGGGACCTTAGAGAGCCTCAACATTTTCACAAGTAGGCAGAAACGCATAAAAATGTGACAAAGTTGCATCTGGGGTCACAGAAGGCAAGTATGATAAGAGTTCAATGACAGTAGAAGCAATCATCAACCATCAAATGCTGAGAAGTCATCAAATAAGTAAGAGAAATACATATATCAAGTATCGTGTTTTCCTGAAAATAAGACCTAGCCGGACAATCAGCTCTAATGTATCTTTTGGAGCAAGAATTAAGTGAATGAACTAATCAGAAACAGTTTTGGAGACAAAAAGGAAAAACTGAGGGTTGCTAGATGGGCAGGAGGGGTGGGGGGTGGGAGGGAGGGTGAGGGGATTGGAGGGCAGTCGGTGACCACAGGATGGCCACAGGTTTGAAAATTAATCTGGGGAACGTAATTTAGTGGTTACCAGAGGGTAAGGGGGCTGGGGGGTGGGAGATGAGGGTAAGGGGGATCAAATATATGGTGATGGAAGGGGAACTGACTCTGGGTGGTGAACACACAGTGTAATTTATGGATGATGTGATACAGAATTGCACACCTGAAATCTATGTAATTTTACTAACAATTGTCACCCCAATAAATTTAAAAAATAAAATTAAAAAAAAGAATTAATATAAGATCCAATATTATATTTATATTTATATTTATATTAATTATATAAGACCCGGTATTAATTTATTATCAGACAAGGTCTCATATAATATTACAGTAAAATAAGACCGGGTCTTATATTAATTTTTGCTCCAAAAGACACATTAGAGCTGATTGTCCAGCTAGGTCTTATTTTCGGGGAAACACGGTAGGAAATCACTGGTGACTTTTCCAAGAGCAGTTTCAGGAGAACACTGAAGACAGAAGCCAGAGTTCGGTGCTGTGAGGAATGAATAAGAAGTGAAGCAGCAGAGAAAGTCAGTGTTACTATTATTTCAATGAGTTTGACTATGTAAGGAAGGTGAATATCTGATTAATAACAGAAGGGAACCAATTAAAGGAAGAGATGTTTGTTTGTTTTATGGGGTGGTTTGGGTCTGTATCTGCTGATGTACCCTGTTTCCCCAAAAATAAGACCTAGCCGGACAATCAGCTCTAATTGCGTCTTTTGAAGCAAAAATTAATGTAAGACCTGATATTATATTTTATTATATCATATCATATTATATTATATAAGACCGGGTCTTATAGTAAGATAAGACCGGATCTTATATTAATTTTTGTTCCAAAAGACGCATTAGAGCTGATTGTCCATCTAGGTCTTATTTTCAGGGAAACACAGTAGCAAGATTTGTATGGAGAGCGGGGAGGGTCTCAAAGTAAAAGTGTCAAAGGGAACACTGTAGGATCCAGAGTGGAAGTAGTGGTGGAATTAGTCTTGGACATGAGGAAGGGCTCCTCTTCCACTGAAATGAGAAGATTTATGTACATGTAGACAAGTGGTGCTTGGTTGGTTGGGTGGGAGGTGAGTGGCTGAGGAGCAGATGAACTTAATGAAGAGCCAAATAAAAGATGAGATTCTCTGTTGATGGGGCAGGGAGCTAATCGTGTGAATTTACAGAGAGCAATGAAAAGGTACTGATGAGAATGGAGAAGCTTTAATATCTCAGTAATATAATTAGGGACTCCTTTTAAATAATTAACCTCAGTTTATATATTTGAAAATATGAAATAATGATTGTCAGGTAAAGATATTATGGTTACATACTGTTTTGTATAAAATAGTACTTCTTGGCTTCTAAATGGGAGGATGACACTTCTAGCTCCCTCCTGAAGAAGACATGCTCTTCAAATTATTCTAATAATAGTGGTGATGGACTTTTAATCCCCATTGCATTTGATCGATGATTACAAAGATTTAGAATGGAAGCTCTAGCCTTGGAACAGTTTTCCTTCAACATTACACTAACTGACCTGTTCTAAGTGTCAAACTCCAAAAATCTTAGCACATTGGCACCAGCCACTGCCACGTTTACATATGACAACGTTCTATTTTAAACTATGATCTATCTCAGCTTCTTAAATTGTAAGCTATACCTTTCATGTCAAAAATTCCAAAGGCTTGCATAACAAGCATATGAAAAAAAATCTCATAAATGCTCCCGAGTAGGGAAACTGCACATGCAACTACCTGTTTATATATGCAGTAACTTGAATTATACATGAAAATTCCACATGGATGCCCAGAATCAGCACTGTGTTAATTCAAGAAGTATATTAAAATTTTTGGATGTATTTAGTAGCAGATCCTAAGAAAAATCTGTCATTTAAATGGGGTTTTCTTTAAAAAGAGAGAGAGAGAGAGAAAGAGAAAGAGAGAGAGAGAGAGAGTACTGCTAGTTGGAATCTACCGTTTCAAGGAATCTACTCTTTCTAAGGAGAAAAAAAATAATCTGTAATAAACATTAATGTTATAATATATTTTAAAAATTTAGGAAACTCCATATTTAGGTCTTTTTTTAAAGAGTCTGTGAAACTTCCCTATCCTATAAAACATAAGAATCATATTAAAAATAAAATTTAAGTGACAAATGTCAGTTGCAGAAGTTATCACCTTTTCATTTGAATGCTTGACTTCTATTGGATAATTCTCTTCCAAGAGACCTTCTTGGGAAAAAGAGGTGACAGCCAACTCATTGCCTAATTGATTTAGGAACAGTGCCTAGGGAGACAGTCCAATTAAGTTTACAAGCGTTCAATTAGCAGGAAGCCCTCTAAATCCCTACACCAAGAGCCTGTTTACTTTAGAAAGAAGGCAAATGTGCTAGAGATAGGAAGAGAAAGCTGTGCTTTTTGCAAAAGCTGTTGTGAGTAGGCCCATAAGGGATAGCTGGAGAAAAGCTAGGTACATGTGGGCAGACAGCCTTCTGTTTGACAGGTAACTAGGTAATTTATAAAAGGGTGTGTGTGTGTGTGTGTGTGTGTGTGTGTGTGTTTTAACAGACATGCAAAACATCTAACATCCACTTTAATGAGTGTTGTGTATGGAGACATACAACTGTGAAACATGCAGTGGGGCAAAGCAGACCTCGATAATCTCCTAATAAATGAGATTCCAAACATTTTTTTCTTGGACAATATTAACATTACAAATAGATTTATTTGTATTTTCATTATGTGACAAAACATAGCCCTTATAATATCCATTATATTTTCAGGTTAATCAAGTCATTTTCACTAGATTTATTTCATATATTTAATTTCAGAAGCAAGTAGATCCAGAAAAAAACAAAGTAAACTGACAGCTATTTTATAAACACTAAAATGTCTTAGAAACTTAACTTCGTGCCACCGAGCCAAATCTTGTAAGGGGTTTTAAATGTATTTATTTTTCTATGTTTTTAAGTAGCAGTAATGTGCTTTAATTAAAATCTTTTTTTTTTAAACCTAAGTGAGTTTCTTTCAAGAATGTTAAATTATACAAAACTATCTAAAGAATATCATATATTACAGGGCATAGCTGGTAATGTAAAACTACAAAGACAACTAAATCATAATAATAAAATTTTGTTTTAAAGTTTCCTGATTGAAATGGGCTATATTAATATACAATTTTCATAATATTGATAAATCCTTTTTGAATATTTTTATCTAAATGGGAAACAAAAAAAGTTATTCAAATATATTTAGCAATTCTAACTAAACATTTGCTTTCTCTTCCAAAACACTTGCTTTAAACAATTCCAATCTGGGAAGCAATGGACACCTACAATCTAAAATACTTTGATAGAAAAAGTATTACATTCCCACTACACAGAAGTTTTAATGGGTATATTGAGTGCTTTTAAAATATTCACACACCTATTTATTAATGAATTTTTTTAGTAGACAGCTTATTTTGATAAGTATCAAATGTGAAGGTTCAAGCTTTTTATTCATCACAATGGATAATTAGCACAATTTCTAAATACTTCAGTATCTAATGTTCCTTGACATTTAAAAAATCATCCACAAAGCTTTCTTAAAGAAACTATATAAAATGTTTGAGAGGCAAGCATATTTATGGGATGACAAATAGGAAATCTACATTCTAAGAATTGTTTTATTGTCTTAATTATAATATCTCCATCATAAACACTTTACTTACTCACCAACTTCTTTGACTTACCAAATTTAAACAGAAGTACACCCAAAGGTCCTCTGTCAAATCTGAGGAAGAGGAGATCATAGATGTCCCCACTTTCAGGCTTCTGAGAAACAACTTGCGGAGCTATCCACTGCATTTGAACAAGACTGCTGGAAACATCAAAACATTTATTGAATTGCAGAGTCTCCCTGGGTGAGCGGTCTTCAGCCAAGAGCTGGATGTGAATAGGGGATAGAGCCATATCAAAAATTTGCAGCTCTCCTTGGCTGCTGCCAACTAGCAGAATTGTGCCACTTGGGTGGCAGCTTATTAATGAAGGCAAAAGTTCAGCCTGGGCTAAGAGAGTCACTCTACGGTGAGTTTCATAAAGAATTACTGAAGAATCTTCACAGCCCAGAATCAGTTTGTCTTCAGTAACATTCCTGCAACAGCTAATGGCCTTTGATCTTAGTGGTATTCTGGTGACTGAGACACACTGGATTTTGTTCCGAACACATTCATAGATGCAACTGTCAGCCATGGGCTCTTTGTCTACACTGATGGAGTGCTCCACTGTCAACACCTGATAAGTCTGTTTGGTGCCAAAGCGAACATCCAGTGGATCCCATTCTGTGCGGACAGAACTCAGAACCTGTAAGAAATGTATGAAGTATGTTCACATAGACCTTAGTATTTCTTCAGCTGTAACACATGGGCCTGCATATTAATACAGCATCCTTTTGAAGGACATCAATTATTACTTTAAACATCAGCAAGATCTAAGTATGTATGTCTGTGTATAAAATCTCAAATAGGACACATATGTGATATGTAATAGCACAGCTGCAGAAATTAAACTATTAGATTTTTTAACTTAAACACTTTATTTTAGAAAGTCTGTTAATAACTAAAAGACAAGTATGTCCCACAGTATACAAAAACTAATTAAGGTAGGTTTTCAGTAAAATAATATGCTTAGCAGAATATCTAAAATTATTAGAAGTCTTATTTTTAAAAGGATGAATAGAGGACTTGAAACAGTTTAGCTAATCTCCTTCCCACCCACTATCCTTCCCAATTCTGAAGTTTCTCATACATCATTTACTAGAAATATATTTCTAATTAGTAGGGCAGGATAGGCAAAGGAAAAAACATCAAAAGCCTACTAACAATCTTATAGAAATATTTTACTATCAGAAAGGATACAAAGGGTTAAGTAGACAAATGACCAACAGAAAAAATAATAATGTAATGTACTGATTTACAATAATAATAATAAAAAACACTTAAGACCTGGTAAGTAATATGAATTGTCAAGACCTGTGAAGCAAAATTTTTAAAAAGCATCTTTGGTGTTAAAAGGTACAAGAAAAACCAAGACAGAAAAAAATAAAACAACAGGCCATTGGGTTTATTTATATAATGTAGGAGACCAAGGATCTGGAGAATAGAATTAAAGTGGTATTAAACATTTTCTAACACTTTGTCAAAATCTTCAAAATCAGATGCAGAAACATTAAAGGTACACTTCTATACATGATAAAATCCCATAGAACTACCAACACACATACAAAAATGCATGTGAAATCTGATGAAATCCAACTAAGGCCTCTTTCTGAGTTAACAGTATTGTACCAAGGTCATTTTCCTGCATATGACAACGCACTATAGTAACATAAGATACTATCATTGGGGCAAATGGAGAAAAGTACAGGAAGGGAATTAGCTTTTAGCAATTTTAGCAATGACTTCAGTAGTTTCTTGAGAGTCAAACTATTTCAAAATTAAGTTATTTTTTTAAAAAGGCACCAAATACATCCATAGTACATAGTGCTGCCTTGGGAAAGAGGGGTTGATGTGAATTAAAAAAAAAAAAAAAAGATCCTGTACATCATTACCAAACTAATCTTCTTAAACTAAATGTTTTTACTCTCACTTCCTGGTTCAAACCCTTCATTGGTTACCCGGCCGACTAATGAATTTTTATTCCCCTGCCTGGAATGCAAAAGCTTGTAGGACTCATATCTAACTCCTTTCCTCCTTCACATTCTCTTTGCTTATTTTTCTTTTTTGTCTTATAAATACCGTTTCCCCGAAAATAAGACCTAGCTGGACAATCAGCTCTAATGCGCCTTTTGGAGCAAAAATTAATATAAGACCAGACATTATATTAATTATATTGTATTATATTATATTATACCCGGTCTTATAATATACTAAAATAAGACTGGGTCTTTTATTAATGTTTGCTCCAAAAGATACATTAGAGCTGATTGTCCAGCTAGGTCTTATTTCAGGGAAACAGGTATTTTCGTCCTGGGGATACAGAAGTTAAGTCTTCATCCTCAGAGAACATACACTCTATTGGCTGAAGACAAGGAAACAATTCACAAGCAAACATCTATCCATAGGATGTTAGTGATCCTATACGCATATTTCCCAAGTACTATTAAGAAAAATAAAGCAAAGTAAGCGGAATAAGGAGCAGCAGGAATGGGGAGGGGAGTTTATATAGAGAGGTCAGGACAGGTCTTTCTGATAAAGGTGACCTGAAAGAAGTGAAGAGTGAGCCATGCAGCCATTTGGTAGAAGAGAGCTCTGGGCAGAAATAAACAGCCTGAGTTGGGGCTCTTGGCCTGATCAAGGAACAACAGGAGACAGACCTGGCTAGAGGAGGGAGCAAGGAAGAAAGTAGGTAGTGGGAATTGGGGAAACGAAACAAATTATGTAGTAGTAGCTTGTAGGCTACTTTGTAGGGACTTGGGCTTTTTCTCTAAATGAGATGAGAAGCCATAAGCAAAGGAGGGACAGGATCTGACTTGCAAATTCTGGTGCTATCTCCTAGTTTCCCCTCATTACTGTGAGTTCAAACTAAAACGTGCCCTGCATTTTCCCAGCTCTATAACTTGTTAAATTAATTAAACGAGGAGGCTATTAGCCTGATGCGGCTCTAATGCCCTGGGGGCCTACATAAGCAAACCAAAATCTAGACCTGTAAGTGCCTCAAAGTTACAAAATCAAAACGCTAAGGACAACCAGTCACGAGTAGCCAACTAGGCTTTAAGCTATAGCCCATCAAATAATTTCCTTTCTTTGCTTCTGCACTTTCACTTTTTAAGCCTTTCCCCTAGCCTCTGGAGTGAAGCACTCCTAGCCACTTCTAGTTGGTGCTGCCTGATTGGAATTGATTTTTGCTCAAATATACTCCTAAATTTTTTTAATATGTCTCAGTTTGTCTTTTAACAACTTCACTTATGTCCTCTGCCTGAAACCCACACTGTTCACCCTGAGACTCAGTTTTTTCCTTCCAACCACACTCACCTTGAAAATGGTATCCCAGTTTCCGGTTCCTTCCAGCCAGGCAGCATCCTTCCTTCCTTTGATATCATCTCCATACCCCCTTCTCTACTCCAACTCGGCCTATGACTTTCTGGTGACATTCAGCCTTTTATTTAATTCTAATGTTTGGTCATAGGGCCTTATTTTCACTGTAAGCTTAAAAAAATAAACTGTTTTATCTATTTCAAACTTTTTTTTTTTGTATCCTTGTAGCAGCTAGCCAAAAGCTATGCAGGTAGTAGGTATGCGATAAACTTTTTAAAACTATGAATTTTTTTGAAAAAACAAACACTGTAATGCTGCTTAAAATATCGTACTTCCACAAAGCTTAACCCCCCGTCGTCTACTACCCCCTGACATCGTATATAGCTGTTACAATTCCATTGACTCCATTCCCTACGCTGTAATGGAATTGAAACAGCTATATATGAAGTCGGCGGGTAGCAGACTAGGAGGGGGGTTATCACTTTGTGAGGGGTGTAAATGTCTAATCATATAGTTTTGTACACGTGTGGAAGATAATTTTAAACATTGAAAAGATGTGGTTTGAAAGTTAATATGAAACTGATTTCATTTATTTACGGTATTTAGCACTCTGCCTGGCATATGGTAGTAGCTCAATAAACACTACTGACTGAATATATTTTAAATAAGACATACAAAGTTCATTCTTAATTTCATGATTTTAAATTTATTTAAATTCATACTTATGTGATTTTAAAAGATAATATTATTAGAAAAGAAACATTTCAGTCTATGAAAATAAGAAATCTGTATAATAAGTATATGGATACTGCCATGATAAAGATATCATATACTATAATAAAATAAGCAATGAGCAATAGTAAAGTATGTAGTAACAGTAAATCTGCACAGGGAAATATTTATAAATAATTTGACTGACACAGCACAGAACCTTAGTGAAAAAGTTTAAGTTAAAAAAAAGCTGAAATGATACTTGGATGTTACCTAATATAATATTAATGTTTTTAATTGAAAGAAGTAGTAGACTGGGATTCCAATTAGAAGACATTTTATGTATAAGTAGATAGAAAGAGATAACATCAATAAAAATGGGCTCAGCTGAAATATAACAATGAGATGCAGGGGAAGAAAATTCAGTTTCAGTTTTTCTATGAAAATGCTAATGTGCTGGACTAAGATTATGAAAATAAAGTGTTACACCTACATTTTCAGTAGCCTTTTAAAGTTCTGTTAGCAGATCATTTGCAAATAAGTTGAAAATACCAAATGCAATTATGTAGTTATTGCAAAATACCAAGAAAGAACACACACTTTTTAAAATCCAAACTTGCACAGACTAAGACATCTCTTAATTTTTTATTTTTGCAGCCAGATTTTCCTCCCAAAATGAACTTAGACTGAAGTACTAGTCAGGAGATAATCAGCCAAGATAGAATGCTAAGATAAAAAACCAAATACCATGTTTCCCTGAAAATAAGACCTAGCCAGACAATCAGCTCTAATGCATCTTTTGGAGCAAAAATTAATATTAATTATTTGGTCTTATTTTCGGGGAAACACGGTATGGTGGGTAGTGAAGGGAGAAATGCTAAGTGACAATGCCCTGAAGAAAAACCACAAAGGAGAGAAAAGAATCCAAAAAGAAAGGACTGTGGCTAGCAAAGTAACCTAGCAAAATTAATTTGGAGTCTACTCCCACCTTCAGTGAGGCGCTGTTATCCTCTACAAACGTCATGATCAAGAATTCCCCTTTCTCATTGAGTTCTCTCTCTCTCTCTCTCTCTCTCTCTCTCTCTCTCTCTCTCTCTCTCTCTCTCTCTCTCTCTCTCTCTCTCCCCTTCCTTCCTTCCTTCCCTCCTTCCCTCCCTCTCTTTATTTTCCATCCCTCCCTCCCTTCCTTCCTCATTTAGGTATAATTGACATACAACATTATATTAGTTTCAGGTGTACAACATGATTCGATATTTGTATGTACTGCAAAATGATCACCTCAATAAGTCTTAATATCATCACCACACATAGTTCCAAATTTTTTTTCCTGTGACAAGCACTTTTAAGATTTATTCTCTTAACAAATTTGAGTTCTTGGTCTGAATCCTATTTTCAGGTACTCCCCTGATTTGGTGAATTCTGAAATCTAATAATTCTTTAAAAAGTCTTAAAATATATGCCAGAGGTTTCAGGAACTGGTCATTAGAATTCAAATGAGAATGTCTGTGATAAGAACAGGGTCAAAAGTTCTAACAAAGGCATTGTGAATAGGCAAACAATGAGAAGGGGAAAAACAGAGATGAGAAAAGACAGACTTTTATACCGTGTAGTGATTTGCTGAAAGTCAGAATCAGAAGGAAACGATCTCGGCTTTAATTCTAAGTTAAAAGGAGGGTACACGGAAGAAAAGCACAAAAACACAGAAGGTATGTTAGCTAAACCACAGGCTATGCAATGTTAGAAGAGGTCAATGAAGGGAGATTGTGATACCAGACAAGAGATGGATGACCATGGTCCAATGTTTTATTTTTTGTTGTTTTGCTTTTTCCTTTTTAAAGAAAACTGTGCGGTAAAGAAAGAAATGGTAACCACTGAAAAATTCAAGCTAAGAAAGAGCAGAAAAGATAGAGTCCTAAGAGTCTTTGAATTTCCCGATTTCAAGGATAAACAAGTTGGTAGTATCATTCGAAAAGTGAATTGTTTTAGTCAAGTTTAAATCAGTCAGCTTTAAGGGTGAAACTAGTTGAAAAAATGTACAAGATGATTCTATTTTTATTCTTACAAAGCTAAATTTGAAAAAAGAAAATAGAACTGAACCAAAAGTCTTCAAAGGAGGAATAGTATGAGGAAGGAAAGGTATATGCAGTTAACATGATTGATACCTTCTCTGGAAGATATTTAAGAAAAAAAGGAAAGCACAAAAAGCAGAAAAGCAATCACAGTGATCTGGAGATAGGCTCAAGATTCTCACGTTTCATGGTTAGCTAGAAAAGCTGCCTATTATAACCCCTTTAAAATCATCCAGTATGTAAATCAGAAAAGAACTTTATTTAGAGAGCCCTTTTCTGGAACTGAAAACTTACACCAGTGGGTAGCCAGGTTATTTAAAAGATTATGCAACAACCAAAAGTTCTTAGCTTATCACTAGAATTTATTCTTAAATCTACATTCTTCCCTCACTTTGCAAAAATTTTTAAGATAAAAAGACACATTTTATTTTTAATTCTTTATTATGAAACATTTAAGACACACATAAAAGTAGAGAGAACAGCATGATAATGTGAAAACCAGCTTTATGAAATACTATCCTTGTGCTACAATTTTTCTCAAGAAATAAAATATCAGACACAGTGAAACCTGCCAGATTTCATTCTCTTTCCTCTCACCCCAGAGGCAATGCTATTATGAATTTGGTATTTATTCCTATCACATTATTACTACATCAATCTAGAACAATACTGAACAACACATAGCATTGTTCTGAATGCTTTAAAATTTTATACAAATACTATCATACCGTATCACACTATAATTCCTTTGTGCTCAACTAATTTTTCTGGGATTTAATCATATAGCTCTAGTTCCTTCATTATAACGTCTGTATAGCATTCCACCCTCTAAATACTATACCACTGTTTCTAAGTTTCTCTCCATAGCAATTTACTAATTTACCTATCAGCAGTGAATGAGAGTTCCCTATTGCTCCATATCTTTACTTATCCAAATATATCAACTAAAAGCAAAATAGTAATAATTGTTTTCAAATGGATACATCTGTTATTTTTAATAGCTTTCAATAAAATCTGTCTTCAATTAAGTCTATACAAATGTCTTACAAGCTTAGAAAAACAGACATTTCTCGAGGAAATAGAAACATTCCCTTATTCATAATTTTTAGTATGTGAAAGGTATCAATTTATATGTCTGTGTATTAATAAAATCCTCTAATTCACAGAATTACTTGTTACAACAATCAACACAATATAGAAAAAAGTTATTTCGTGAAAGACAAATAGATCAATGGAACAGAATAAGGAACCCAGAAATAGACCCAGAGATCAGATCAGTTGACTATATCTGACAAAGTAATAAAGATGATTCAATGAAGAAAGGATTGTCTTTTCAATAAATAGTGCTGAAACAACTGGACACCCACATGCAAAAACATGAATATACACATTGGCCTTAAACCTTTCACAAAAAGCTGGTTCAAACTAAAAGTGTTTACTATGACCATGAATATAGCATCCCTGATTGTGGCAAAGTGGCAATGGTAGCTCTATAGTTTTTGAATCTCTCTAAATCTCCACATAAAAGAGATAGTTCAACTGAATAGCAAAACCAAATCCCATAGATGAGTAAATGTGTATTAAAGGAGAGAGAGAGCACTATATGTAATGACTATATACTTCAATAATGTAAATAAAGTATAACTATTTAAAAATGGAAGGGGAGAAATGAGAAAACATAGGCAAAAAGTTTTTCAATGCTCTCAGTAATTTACATTAGTAGTAACAATCTTATGATTATTCTAAGGCTGTTAGGTGTGGACTGTGGGATAAAGTAAACAAGTAATTATGAGATACTATAATTCATTCCATGTGTCCCTGCACTAGGATTTTCAGCATGAAAGAGAGGAGATGCAGGTATAATACAAAAAAGGTTAAATTAAAAACCACATAATCCTGAGTTTGAGTTACAGTATCAATATCAACTCACTCTGAATATAGGTATACATGTATAAAATCTCTAGCTCTCTCTACTAAAGAAACCTGGAAACAATGAGCAATCCATTAACAACAACACAATATTCCTATGTGCTTAAAATGCCATTTTCCATTAAAAGAAACCATAATTTATTAAAGAAATGGCTATTTCTAGGTCTGGGGCAGATAATGTACAAGATGAGCATGGAACATGCTGTCATACCAGAGAGCAGGGAAGCTACCCAAGACCACTAAGGTCATGACAAAAAGAAGAGCCAAACTGAACAATCGCCCACTGGCCAAAGGTAAGACAATCTGAGCTTCCAAAAGAATAACAATTACAATTTATGAAAACCATTAAGTCAAATATGTTCAAATCCATGAATTAATAATGCTATTTAAAAAACAAAAACTAACTGGTTACCTTCAGGGAGTGATAGGCAAACAATTCATTATCTTGAAAACTGGTAAATAAAAGGAAAGAAATAGACATTTATCCTAATTATATTATATGAATGCAACCATTGGAAAAATGAATACGAGATTAGTGGAAGTGTCTTTTTTTATAAGTATCCCAATTAATAAACAAAAAACTAATAATCTAATTAGAATACCATCATTTTGCAATCTGAGGAATTAATGGATTGTTTTTTTAACTGGGGAATATTGGGGAACAGTGTGTTTTTCCAAGACCCATCAGCTCCAAGTTATGTTGCTGTTTTTCAATTTAGTTGTGGAGGGTGCAGCTCACTGGCCCATGTGGGAATTGAACCGGCGACCTTTGTGTTATGAGCACCGCGCTCTCTAACCAAGTGAGCCAACCAGCCGCCCCAGAATGGATTTATGCATTGAGCATCCATAGCTGCTAACATCAAAAAAGACAACCGAAAGAGATAGAAACTGACATTATGCACCTTCTGATAAAACAACACACCGTCCCTTATAGTCTTGCCAAAACTGATGACTAACTTACAGAATTTTAAAAAGACAAAGAAACATGCTGAATCACACCATGATTATGCAAACAACGAAGTCCAGATGTAGGACACTGCAGTTCAACAGATAACTTTTTTTTAATTGAAGTTTATTGGGGTGACAACTGTTAGTAAAGTTACATAGGATCCAGGTGTACAATTCTGTAATACGTCATCTATATAGCATGTAACTTTTAAGGAAAAGAAAGGAATAGAATGGAAACTTGTAGATTTAAAGAGATTTTAAATAAGAGACACATTCAAGTGTTTTAAGTGGATAATATTAAACTACAGTTTTAGGGGATGCACATTTAGGTAACACAAACTCTATGGATATATATGAAAATTATTAAAAGTCAAGACAGAGGTCACTTTGGGGGCCCAGGAAGAAGTTGACAGAGTACATGGTGGTATTTTGGGTGCCTGGCAAATTTCTATTCCTTGACCTGTGTGGTTCCAGGGTCCTTTGGAATAGCTTATTAAAATATATACTTATGTTGTTTGATATTCTTTATGTGTGTTTTGTAATAAAAAAATTAAAAAATATATCATCCCTAAAATGGAAAATCTTTGTTATGTGGTTAAAAGCTAACGCAGTACATATATTTCGATGGAACAAATGTTTCTTAAATATTTTGGTGTTTCAAGTTCAATGTATTTAATACTGCTTTCTGACTGCTTCTTTTATCAAATTATACTGTATTAAAAGTTGGTCACAATTCTTCCTTTCCCAGAAGTTGATGCTCCTTTAAATCACTGCAAAAATGGTTTTTAATTTTTATAGGATTTTTTCCTATACAAAGTTATCTTTGTAAAGTTATACGTCCCTATCCCTGACAACAGGTTTTCAAGTTTAATAGCTCTGCTTATGTGGTTTTGATTAATTTGCTAAATTAATCAAATAATCTTTTGTAAGTAAGGTATCTTAAAATTAACACCATACTCAGAAAGCATTACCAAATCAATACGGCTGAAAAATTAAACTACCTGCTCAAATAAAAGGTAAAGGAAGAATAAACTATGTTATCATATTTTGACAAAGTGAATGAATTAAATAGGATGATGGCAGTAACTTTCCAAAAGGAAGTACAAAGAGTATGTAGGATTTAAATAAAAATACTACCATGTTATATATGATAATGCATACATACACTATTAAAAACTGCTTTCAAATGAATTCACTGATAAAATTTTTCACTACCGTATATTTTTCAAAAGAAATTTTCTCTCTAGACTACATAACTCTCTGCTTTATGCTTGTAATTAAGATATATACTGTTGTTTAGAGCTCTGTGGTGTGAAATTAGACCAGCAGTTTTCTAATATCCATACAATAAATAAAAAAATGTTCCTTCTCTGACAGGCAGATAATTCAGTCTCAGAGAGCTTATTTCTATGTTTCCTTTGTTTTCTTTTTTTTTTTTTTAGCTGCTTGGTAAGCCAATTTTCTACTTAGAATCTACTGTTAAAACTCTCATTTGGTCCAGTATGTGGGCTTTATCCTTTCCATGGTCTGTTATGCAAAAGAGATGGCTTAATTTTTTTTTTTTTTTTTTTTTTTTTTTTTTTACTTTGCTGCAAAGCAGTGGTTCGCAACTTGGATGCACATGAGTATCACCTAGGGAACCTGTAAAAGAATACTGATGTCTCCTCCCCCACTGGAGATGCTGATGTAACTGGTCTGGGTGGGCTCCTTTATAAAAAGCTCTGCAGGTGACGTGACTGTAATGTGTGTTGCCAAGGCAAGGAACCACTCACTACTCCAGGATCTTGCCACTGTCCAAAAAAAAAAAAAAAAAAAAAAAGCTTATTATCTTCTCTGATTAAACTTGGATGGATGGGAAATGCTTTTTAAAAATTCTATAGCTTAAAAGATGCAAATATTAAATTTGTTCTCTATGAGGTTGCTACTTTTTTAGTTTGAATTTTAGGGTGTAAGAGAACATTGTATTTTTTATTCTGATGATTAGTTCAAGTTTATTGGTCACTAGTGAAAAAAATTTAAAGACATACACCTGAATATTACTTTTATGGAGCAGTGGTTTTAGTTCACGACATTAAAAAAAAAAAAAAGTGCTACAATTCATAGTTAAAGATTATATCTTCACATTAAAAAAAGGGAACAATTATTTCCCTAAACATTTCTTCCAAAAGACATTCACCTTTTGCATACAGAAGTTCACTTGAGATTCTGAAAAAGAAATCTTTCCAAATTTTTCCTACAGTTTAATTTTGATAGAATGACTGAAAGAGCCAACTCCAACATAAAAGCTACTTGCCAAGAAAAAAAAAGAATTACGAATTTTAACATATTAGGATTAAAAAGGGGGACATGAACTATGCAATCAGTGGTGAATAATTAAAAATGATGTGCAAGTATCATATACAGTTTTATGCAAATCTATTCAAATACATGAAATGGATAATTTTCTAGGAATATAAGTGGAAGATAACTCAAGAAAAAAAAAATTCTTGAAAAACAAACAACCCTGGAAAAACAGAACCAGTACGAAAAATCTACCTTTCTTGAAAGATACCACACCCAGACAGTTTTCCAGGTGAGTTCTACCAAACATTCAAGTATGAGATAATCCTTTTACTGTTTCAGAGAAGAGAAAAGGAAAAAGCTAGCCCAATCACTCCATAGGGCTAGTACAACCTTGATGTGAAACTTAGAAAGAATAGTAAAAGAAAGTAAAAATATCATATCTGAGCAAATTGTGATGCCTCTTTAATGTTCCCTCCTTACTATTTAAGTAAAATCAATCATTCCTCACTGGATCCTACTATAACTCACACATATTCTATCTATAGCACCATTCAACATTCTAGTGCACTTACACATTTTCGTATTTGTCTCTCATTGGTAGATACTAAGATTCTTGCAGGCAGGGGTAGTTTTGCATTTGTATCCTGTGGCATAAAATACCTTACTTACTCCATGGTCATGATCAGTAGTTGCTGAAGGATGTAGAAAGAGAAAGGGAAGGGCCTTTCAGGTAAATAAAGCAGCAATGTGTACAGGCAGGAGGTGGGAAATAATGAGGCAGTGAGTAAATCATTTGGCTAGAGCACACATTTGTATAAGGAAATAACAGTGGAAAGGCAAGTCAGGGCCAGTCAGGGGTGGGCTTTTCAGTGTTGAGGCTAATTTTAGTTTTAGAATCTAATGAGGGCATTTGAACAGGCATTGGCTAACTCAGAAGTGTGCTTCAGAAACCACATGACAGCACTTTTTAGAGCTGTCAGGGACCTCGAGGTGACCGATCTAGTTTAAACTCATTGTTTTAAAAATTAGAAAACTAACTGGAGACAGAAGATGTATCCAAGGCCAAAGAACACAGAATTAGCTAAAAGCAAGCAGAAGCTCAGAGGGAATAAGCTTGATTAAGGTCACAGTTAGAATCCAGTTCACCCAACAGGCAAACCCAGGTCTGTCCAACTCCAACGTCCATGATCTAGATGGTACCAGAAGGTGAGGTATGTAGACCAGATGTACACCCTTTTAGAAGAGTCCTAATTTCATGTAATACACTCATTTCAAATAAAGGTAATTTGTGTAATGTATAACTAAAGGTTGATGTAATTATTTTTACTTCTATTATGAAAGAGAACATTTAATAGAATTATAATTGGTTTTGTTACATTAAGTCATTTTAATGAAGTCTTTTACTGCATTAAAATGGAATAAAATGGCGGGCATCAACAGAAACAAAGCTTTTACTTAGCCTCACCAAATCTACACCTAAAGCATTACAAGTATTTTTAATTATTGCAACAGAATTGGAAAAGTTCCATTAAAAGGTCAATTATTAAATAATTAATCAATCAAAAAGGACTCTTCAGTCGTACAAGATAGCCTGAAAGTTATAAAACCAGAAGAGGTAGGCAGTGACAGAGAAAACTTGGACTTGTTCATTCAATCTCAGAATACTAATTCTGAGAAACACTTTTTAAAGCCTAAAAAGTAACAGACTTAGAGAAAATACAGGAACATACATTTTACCCAGACAGAAACTTTTTCTAAGTGGGGGTAAGGGATGCTTTTTTCTTAAGTTATAAAAAGGTAAGACAGAATTTCATACTCAAATTACTGGAACAAGCTGAAGATATCCACAGGGTCACAATACTGAATGATGGTAGAACCACTGTCAGGGATAGGTAGGGGGAGACACTGCCCTCACTTCCTAGATGAACCCTTTGGTGCTCCTGTCCGAGGCAGGACACGAGACTGAGAGGCCACTGCTCTATGCACTCCTTACAAATTCTTGCCCAGCCACGCGGCGGTACCACAGGGTTGTGCACAAAATGAGCATTTGACTATTACCTGACTGAAGTTTACAGAAGGTGACTGATAACATAACTTTGACAGGTGAAATCATGAGCAAACGTAATGACAGTACTAATAACGATACCAAGGATCGAGGAGGAAGAGTTTACCACGTGTAGGTATCCCTCTAAATCCATGTATTAACTCACTTATCTTCGTTAACTCAAATTTTCAAATAACAAGACCACAACACATAGAGGTTAGTAACTGGCTCAAGGAGAGGGCGCTAGGTAGTGGCAGAGTCAGGAACTGAACCCACAAGCCTTCCTCCAATCTTGTGCTATTCAGGCCAGCCCTGAAATTATCTATGTATTCTCTAGACACGATACTTTCAAGGATCCCATTTCATGTTCCTTTTTGAATATTTGGAAAAATAAATTATACGTTTAAAAAAGCATTTGCATTTATTTCAGAAAAATACTAATAATCCTATTTTATTTGCCCTTCAATGAAATGTGTGTATGTTTTAGATTTACCTCCAGTCTTCCTTGAGCATAACCCAGGAGCAGCAGATTGGCTCTGTCTTTCTCAGGAGAAATGGGGGCCCAAGGCCAAGCATCATCACTGACCAGTGGCCACCAGCAAACAACTATATCCTGAGCACAATTGATAGCGAGGTGACGCTCTGTTGTCCTGTTTACTGGCCCAGGTATTTCATAGTAGGAAATCTAATGGTTAAAAAGAAAAAGCATAAAAGAATAATTTTTAATGCAAAATCCTCAAAGTATTATAAAAATTAAAGCATCTGTAAATGTAGATAAATGCAAGTAAATATGCATGTTAAACATGTGCTTAGAGAGGTGTCAGAATTTACCAAATTCTTTTGACACATATATAAAAAAAGACATATGTTCAAAATTTTCTCCACTTTTAGCAGAGAAGAGGAAAAGGAGAAATGTGAGTTAGGGAGGAATTGGCTGTAGCAATCCTAATCAATACCAAAATGTACAGTCATGGTTGCTTGACAGCATCGACCTACACCTAGGATTTAAGACCAGCTATATTAAATGACAAGTTCAGTACTGCTGACCAAGAGTGTCTGACTACTGTTTAAGACATAACATGTTAACAATGACTGACAAGAATAAAAGGAAAAACAAATTGAGGCGAATATCACTTTAATGAATATATGAGACAGATACACATATATTCTGCATAAAAGGATAAGCCACAGTATCTTGTGTAAAAGTTGATGCAGCTTCTGCGAATTATGATTCTCTTTCTTAGGAAGGATTTGTAGAATTTATTATTCAAACTATGTTATTTTGGAACATGGTTATTTGAAAACATAAGCACTGCACCATCTGGGTGACACATGCCAAGGAAATATAGATTGCACCGTATTTCTGCTTAAGGAATTAATGGAAGGTTGATAGCTTGGAAGAAAAAAAAAACTATCTTGCCATTGCTGGTCAGCAATAATCGAACCACTTTCTGGGGATTAAGCGCATGGCTAAGCCTAGTGGACCAGACACTAGCAAAGGGCAGGGGGTCTTCTTATCAGAGAAATGCTTCTGGAGCCAGTCTCACTACATGACAGATTGCTTTCATATTCCTGTCTGCAAGGCAACAAAGGATGGCAGTAATGCGATAATGCCAGAGTGCAATGGGTGTTAAGAACCCGTTGCATTTATGTATTGTATTTAGTAAATAATCAGGCTCATCCAAATTGTGATCTCACCACTCAACCAAGGCCATTAAAATCAAGGTTAATGCTTTAATAATCCTCTGCTATTTTTTTTTAATATGGTCAAAAGGAACCCTTTTCTATTTGCATGGCCATAATATTATTGACCTCTTCATCCTCCGAATGCACATCAAAAGGAACTAAAATCAAAGTAATTACCAGTGCTCTTCTCTCATGGTAAACATTTAACTCCTGGCACTGTCCCTTCACTGTTAAATAAGTTGAATTGGATTTTTAAATTGTGGACAGGAAAACTTGTTAAAGGTCAATAATTTCAGGATATTTACCTTGCAATTTTCTTTGCCAAAATTATTTCTATCTAAAAGAACTAATTTACGGTACAGCTGTAAAGAAAAGCAGGATTATCATACTCTACACTATTTCCTTGTTTTAAAATCCAAATGGGCAATGACAGACAACACAGATGTACTTCATGCTTTAAAGTACAAATTCTTATATTTAAGCTCTCAATATCATTATTTTTACTAGTTTTCTTCTTGTTTGAGAGAAATATCACAATGGAATTACTAAGTCCTTAAAAATACACAAACATTAATTTGATGTCCTACTTGCCATGTAAACACATTACAAATTTCTACATGTAGAAACATTCGAGTTAAAACAAGAAACTGACACTTTTATTCCTCACTTAATGCAAATCATATATGTTATCTGAAATTTCATGTTTTAATGGCATCAGTATTCTATTATGATACTCAACAAGGCAAATAAAATAAAGAAGTTTCTTAAAATATCCTTCCAATTAACAAACAGCAGTTTTTATTAAGTATTAAATATCTATATTTAAATACTGAACCAGAAAATGAAATCCATAGATTTTCCAAAGGGAAGTAGATTATTTCTCTAATGTATAGAAATGACATGGAGTGTCCATGTCCTAATTTGCCCAAATTCAAAGGCAGAAAGCATAAACAAATAAGTAATTCCTTTACTTAAGGTATAAGTGTCCATATACTAGGTCTATTTTCTACGTCTTTTCATAAGAAAAGATGGCATCTTAAGAGTCTCTCTTTGCTCTCATCAATGGTTAGCTACTATCCTTTGGTTGAGAAAACTTTACTAAACTATCCATCAAACCTAAGATGGGGAAACTAGTTATACAAAATTTTACATGACAGCATTAGAAACAAAATAGCTTGAATGCACATTGGTGCATCTCAAAGAACAGTAGTAGTAAATAAACATTTCAAGTAAATCTACAGTTAGCCATTCTAGAAAATGACATCCCATTTAATATCAATTAATATCAATTTTTTGACTAACCAAAATATAATACAAGAGTATCATTGATTTCAAGCTAAAGAAAATCAATAGTATACAATGCTATAGAAGCTCAACAAAGCTGGCAAATAAAACCAAATTGTAGTTTATTACCACAATGAAAAACTTATTTAATATGTTTTAATCCCATGTTAAAAATCTTTGTAAGAATAGATGTTTCTACTAAATAAAATGAGATCCTGCCCCATACTACTACCATCTCAATCACAGTAAGAAATAATCCCAAAGGGCAAAAGGTTAGGTTAAATGCTACTTTTTCAAAAATCCATGAACAGTTTCAAGCCACATAGTTGACTTCTAAAAATCTTTGCTCTTGCTATATATTCTAAGTATGGCACAAGTGTGTATCTTTTTTAAGGAAGCTGTATATCAGCTCTGTTCCTAGTGAACAGTGAACTGTCTCAAATCCACGTCACAGAGGCTGGATCAATCTTGCAAACACAAGTCATTGCTGAAAAGAGGCCTTGAACTGAAACAGCCTGGAAAATGTATTAGATACTCATCCTAGCAGAGAGTATACCTTCCAAGCAGTTAAAACGTAATGTGGCAAAACTTAAATTAAACACATCATTTAAAATAAAAATCCTGCCTTAACAGATGTAAAGTCCCTGATACAAGGAAACAAATTACCTGGAGTTAGTGAAGGGAGAGATACTAACATAGGAAGATTTCTTTTTGCATTTTCTCCAGTTATAGTTGAGATGGGGGGAGGTCTTCCCACACCTTGTTTATTACACTTTTCTATTAACCTCTGAAAGTGCCTTCTTCCTTCTTTCTTTTCTTGTGAAATAGAAACCAGGGCAGCTGTCCTAGCCTAGAAAGATAATAAGGAATCTTCGGGGAAATAAGAATGGTGTATTATACTACCACAACAAGAACACCATTTTCAAATGTGTAACTTGCCTCTATTATCTGTCTTTGACTTCCATAAATACTATATGACTCGCTCCAACATGCCATTATTGGACCCTCATAATGAAAGTAACAAAGAAAACTTAGGATGGCCACTGTTTCTAGTGATTCAAACTTAATCCTATAAGTGTTTTTTCCTAAAATCCAGGAATGTATAAGAATAATAAGCATAACATCAACTCATGTGACACTCTAGCACACCTTAATTAATAATATGACTATTTAAATTGAAATCTCTACCTTATATTCCAAGGCTGAGAGTTTTTCCAATCTTTTGTTTACATCAGGAGAACCCATCTTCTTGGTAAACTGAATGAAACATAGTTTGTTTTGTGCCAAAAATGATAAGATGATAAAGCTGTCTGTGAGAAGAGCTTAAAAAAAAAAGATTTTAATAATACTAAGTTAGAATAAAATAACAATGAACTAATAGATTTTTTCCACCGAAATATTACAAAAAGCTATTTTTAGAAGACAAAAATTAAAATAACTAGTCTCCTAAATATCATTATGACATTTTACAAGGATATTAAATATATTGGAAATAAACAATAATCATCAATATAATCATGCATGGATTTGATACTTTCCCTTCTTTTCTGATAATATTTCAATATACACTGATGTTTGGGGACAACCACCAAATAATATGTATTTGGAACTAGGGCTAGAAAAGTATAAAATAAGGATCATTTTATTCCTGAATATAATGATGAAAATGTTTATTTTTGTTTATGCTTCGACTTTAATCCTGTGTTTATATGCTATAAACCACCTGAGAATAAATTAGATTTATTGAGGGCTACAGGTCAGTGTTCTCCACCAATCTTATTTTTCTATTTTTAAATTTTTTATTAATGAACCTTCTTTTTGAGAGTATATAAGCTGAGTACAATAAAGCGTATTATTCTCAATACGTCATTACATAAATTAATGTTTAATAAGGAAGATTAGCAAAAATATTTCTACAGCTTTATTTCTAAAGGATACAAGTAGGTAGATAATTTTTATGGGTTAATAAAGGGGATTAATGTTATATAAAATTATTGATAAAAATAATTGAGAAATGTTTTATATCGTTCCGAACAAAAAGAAATTATTGACTGTTTTACATATTTTCTTTATTTTTATACTCCTTACTGTGCAAATAGTGACCAATGGTAGATCTACACAATTATAGAAGAATCTGGAGAACTGCCAAGAAATCACATTGTTATCACGATCTCATGAGGATGTATTATTTGGGGCATAAATAAAAGAAACAAGTGAAAAAAGATATCTCAGAGACATGAAGTGTTGGAAGTGTCCTTTTAATTCTTATAGAGGTGCATCAAAATGATAAAATCATCACAGTCACTATTTTATTTGCAGTGTCAACAAAGGGATCAATTATTAGACATATGACAATGGAATCTCTTCCATAAGGAAGCTAGCTTCCTCAGCACCATGTTGCTAATAAGAAGAAATGGCACACTTACAATCCTACCCCAACTTATTATTATTATCAGTAATGTTGCTAATTACAGCCATCCTGCAGAGTGGTTTTCTTTAAAGTGATGAAATTGGGTCTGATTTATTCAGAAGTAGCTAGTAAGAGCACACGGCAGAAGGAAGGTTTCTGTATTCTCACCTGTCTTTTCCACTAGGCCATGTTTTCCTTTAATTATGCAGTTTCAGATACTGACAATTTTCAATCTCCAAAGATAATGCAATGTTTTTAGACTTTTTATTGTGAATAAAAGAACATAATCTTAAAACTTCAGGAGTCAGCATAGTGTAGTGGAAAGAAAATGGGTTCTGAAGCTAGAACCTTGGTTCAAATCTCAGCTCAGACATTTTTGAGCTATTCCTTAGTATTTCATTTGTCGGCATGTTCCTTAGTATCTCAGCTGTAATTTCCTTATCTATAAAGTGAAAATAACTACACCTTATAAAAGGTTATTCTTTGAATTAAATAAAATAGGTAGGTTGGCACAGCATGGGCCTCTTAGGGCTCAATAAATGTCAGTATCCTTCATTTTCAATAACTGGCTTAAAATATTTTTCTTATGTGTTTTGTAGCATTTATGTACTACTGTAGTATCACTTCATAGATTATCTAGTATATTTGCCATTGATTTTTGATATTTAGAAATACTGACCAATTACTGTTGTATATCTGGAACTAATATAACATTGTATGTCAACTATAATTTGAAAAAAGGAAGAAATATTGCCCAAACTTTATCAACAGTTAATATTCAGAGACTTTGGTAACAAAGAATCCTCCTAAGAGGCAAAGCATAATTTTCTTTTTTACAGGTGGCTGTGTTGACACATTTGGGTTATTTATTTAAAATTCATTTGAAAATGAAAAAATATTTGACATGTCAACAATAGGGGACTAATTTTGAAAGACCACACCAAAAAAACAACAACAACAAAAACCTATTTTGGAAATATGTTCACATTTTTTTAAAGGAGAGAAAGAAAAATATTCAGAATATGAGGCTAACACTCAACAAAAACTTTCATATTAAACATTAGCCAAAACTTGTATTGGTCCCACGGGTTATAACTATGCTATTACAAGCAATTACTTGTGTTTTCAAGTCCCCAGTGGTAATAATTAGTCTACCTGTTGACACACTATTTCTCCTGCCCCACTGTTAATGTAGGCAATTGATTTGCACATGGAGTAATTACCGTCACTGATGGTGTCTGAGATGAGCTTCCCCACCAGGCTTCTGTCAATCACCACTTTCTCCAGCTGCGGCCCAGAAAGGCTTAGGGACACCAGCACACCTGAACCAAAGAGGAGCTAAACCAGGTAAAGGGAGAGAGAGGAAGGAAGATATACTGAGGATTAATCTTTTAAAAACCTCTCTCCAAATGTATAACTTATACAGATATTTGTACACGCATCTAATCTATACCATGAAATTATAGTTTTTCTGCATCAAAAAACAATCACTGACATTCTAAGTAAAAAGATACATGTGGTTAAATGATGTAACACAACAGGTGTGTAGATTAAAGCTTGCAGAAACTTAATTTAGTCTATGTTTATTAGAAGTCTAATCTTCTAAATACTTAGGAAGTACCCATGCAGAAATAACTGCTTTGCATTGTATTCAGAAATGTAATACGTTCTATTAAAATAGTTTGAAAGAATTACTACTTGTATCAGGAATTAAAAGATTTCTTGAGATTTGAAGAGTCATTGCTACACCATTATAGAAACAAATGCCACCATTAAAATATAACCAGCTAATGTTAATAATTTATTTGGAATTTAAACTCCACTTCTACAACTACAGATCTTTCCTGTCTAAAATATTAAAATACATTAAATCAAGGTAATTAAAGTAAAACATTAAATTTTAAAATTCATAAATAAATAATACATACCAGAAACAATTTCTTAAGAACAGATCAAGAAATGTAGTAAAGTACCTAGGCTTTATCAATATCAGTACTCACAGAACCACCCAACAAAAGGTGATTGAATATCACCATTATGATTTTATACTGCTCTTTTCCTTTTGTGGCAGCATAATTCATTCATCTCCAAATGTTTAAAACTTCTGAAAGGACTATGCATATGTGTATGCTTGTTATCTACGAGATTATGAAATATCAACATTGGAAGAAATTGTTTCACCTTCAAGGCAACAGACTCAAAGCAGATGAATCATGGAATAGCATATGGTATAAGAGGGGAAAAAAACCAATTGTCAGTAAACTTATGAACATGCCAGCCAAACCCAAAGACAACTATGATTTTAAACAAAACAGGGGAATTCCCCACCTACCTAGGCATCATGTCCCAGCTAGAGAGGATGATTCTGTGTCGAGACATATTTGGACATGTGTGAAAGATGAGCAGCATGAGGGACCAGGGTAATATAAAGAAAGACCACTATTCCCCCTCTGCCTAACAGATTTTAGACACGTTAATCAGAAAAGAAACTGAAAGGTCCCTTTGTACTTAACTATTAGAATCCGTGTCTTAGTCACCAGAAACCTTTAAGTCTTATGAACAACATGACTTAATGGATTGTTCATTTCATGTTAATGTCCCTAAAGGGGGATGAAGGAGTAAGGACTTAATCATCTTTACTGGTTTTGGAGAAAGTACATTGTTTAAAGAATTTCTAATTACTTTCTCTACTGAATTATATCCAGCCCTGTAATATCTTGATGGGAAACACTGATATTTCCCTTTTAGGGAATTTTCCATAAGACTGTAGCATGCGGTCTTCACTCCCTAAATTCCTTTCTCAGAAAGGCAATTTTAGGGTTATCATTTATATCTAGTTTTTTCCTTCTTGTAATAGCTTTTCCCTCCCTTCTGCATTTATTCAAAACATCTCAAAAAATAAATAGAAAAGGACAGATTTTAATCTACTAAAACTTTACACCTATACTGTTAAGCACCTCTTTTCTTAATTACCCAGATACTACTAGCTCCTTAAGGATACTGGCTAGGCCACTTTTATCTTTGTATCGTTGGTATCTAGAATGATGTTAGGCACATAATAGGTGCTAACTTAATGTTTAGAGAAAGAATAACTAACTCATCATAGGATCAGGTAATTCATAGTTAGAAGGAAACCT
Organism: Rhinolophus ferrumequinum; assembly: GCF_004115265.2. Taxonomy (NCBI): domain Eukaryota; kingdom Metazoa; phylum Chordata; class Mammalia; order Chiroptera; family Rhinolophidae; genus Rhinolophus; species Rhinolophus ferrumequinum. Next base: position 26,286,273 of record NC_046296.1, on the reverse strand, counting down.
GGTCTAATCTCCCACTGCCACATGGCATGGAGGTTCCTTCTACAGCATCCCTTCAAGCATCCTTCAAATGGCAAATCCAGCCCATGCTTGAATACTGCCAGTGACCAGGAGCTCATTACCTTACAGAAAAGCTATTCCACCATTGGACAATTCAAATCAATTTAAGGATCATTCATTCATTTTTTTTTTCCATTCAACAAAAACAATGTTGACCATATGTCAGGTCACTAAACTCATCTAGTAGCTCAAAAGTGAATCAAATATAATCCTTAAAATAAATTAAATATACATTAATAGAGAGAGGTAGAGATACAAGTAAATAATGTAATAAAGTGCCGTTACTGGTCCTATTGTTATAGAAGTATATACTGGGTAGAATGGGGGCGGGGACTGAGAAGGAGGTGGTGACACTTAAGGTGAAGGCTAGCTAACACTGCCTTCTTAGAATGTCTACAGTAGCTCCAGTCTTTCTTCAATAGCACTTATTTTTTAATATTAAAACATAACACAGTGGTTAAAAGCATGGACTCTGAAATCAGAATGAAATCAGTAGCACTGGCTCTACCTCTTATTAGCTATGTAACCTTGAAGGAGAGTTAGTTACTTAACCTCACTGTAACTTCATTTCTCATCTGAAAAGTGATAGGATAGTATCTACTTCACAGGATGAGGATTAAATAACATTTCACAGTGTTTAGAATAATGCCTGGCACATAGTAAATGTTTGCAGTTACTATTGTTATTATTATTAGTAGTAGTATTTATTATAATTATTCAACCACTACTCATATAATGTGTTCTCGCTATATTATTTGCCATCTCTGAACACATTCTTTTGTCTTTTTAAAAATCTTGTGCCGGGATTGGCTCCATATTAGACATGAAAAAATAGACTCCAGGTGGGTTATAATCAACACAATCTTTTGTCACCTTTCACATTTGCTGATTTTACAAGGATATTGTCTCCAAGTTCCTTCAAAACTTTGGAATTTGTTTCCAACTTCTTATTCCTTATTTTCTGCTTTCACCACTATTATCATCAAGGAACCCTTCGCTCCTGACAGAAATTGCTTTTTCTATATATGAGCATTTACATTATAAAATTAATTCTAAAAGATCACTTTTGTGGGATGGGGATGGAAAGTGCAACCTGTGAGACTAGGTGAAAGAGGGAACTTAAGCTAGAAAGGATTCGAAAGGGGTGTCAAGGTACTGTAGGAAAATGTGCATACATCGACAGATACTAACTGACACCTGGAGATGGGGCAGTGATTTGGGGACCGTGGATCCTACCCAGTGAACTTGGGCAGTCCTTCATAATCTTTCCCAAAGGACAGGTCCAGCTACTTACTTATACATTCACTCATTCATTTCACAAATACATGTTTAGTACTCTGGATGAGCGAGGCTCCATTCTAGGTACTGAACATACAGCAGTGAACAAAACAAACCATACCCTCGCCCTTCCTCTCCTCAGGAACCTTGCATTCGAGTGTGAACATAGTCAATAAACAAACAGATTTAATATAATGTCAGACAGCAGTAAGAACTACAGATAAAAATAAAGCACAGTAAGGATGGGGATTTTAGGATGATACTGTTTTAAGCAGGATGACTAATAAAGAAGTAAAAGGGCCTCTCTGAGGAGATGACATTTGAGTACAGACTGAAATGAAGTGAACGAACTAGCCATATGATTATTTGAAGAAAGAGAGTTTGAGGCAGAGAACGGCAAATGCAAAAACTCCAAGCTCATAATGTGCCAGGGATGCCGGAAGAAAGCTAGGCCAGTCAGTTTAGCCGGAGGGGAGGAGGAGTGAGAGAGATTCATAGAGAACGAAATCAGAGCGATAGTCAGCGGCCAGGACAGGTTGGACCTTATTTGATAAGAAGTCATTGGGTTTTAAGCTGCAGAGAATTATAATCTAATTTGTATTTTAAAGGAGGAATCAGGGCAAGAGTAGAAGCAAGGAGACCATTAGGAGGCTATTGCAGTGGTCTCTAGGTGAGAAAAGATGATGACCTGGACTAGAACAGAAATGCTAAAGGAAATGATATGTTGTCAGATTTGAGATATGAAGAGGATTTACCAGGACTTTCTGAAGGATTGGATGTGGTACATAAAAGGAAAACTCAAAGGAGTTTGGGCTGAGCAATTGGGTTTACTGAGACAGGGAACACCCGGGGAGAAGTAAATAAGATTAGGAGGAATCAAGAGTTTCATTTCCTGTTAAGTTTAAGGTGTCTATGGACATACAAGTAGAGATCTCAAGTCGACAATTAGAAATGGGTCTGAAGTTCAGGGTGAAGTGGGGGCTGAACATATATGTACATTTGGGAGTCATCAACCATCTACAGGTAGTGCTTGAAGTCATGGAACTGGATAAGCTCTCCTTTAAAACAATGAGTGGAACCCTCCACAACTAAGATTGAAAGGACAACTTGACTTGGAAAAAAGGCCTGGAAGTACACACTGTTCCCCAATAAAGTCCTGTTCCCCTTCTTCAATAAAATCTTTACAAAAAAAAAAACATGGAGAGGTCATATGAGGCCCTAATCCAATCTGGCTGGTGTTCTTAGAAGAAGGGGAAGACACACCAGATGGTGCCCTCTCTCTCCATGTGCGCACACAAACAAAAGGCCATTTGACAACACAGCAAGAAGATGGCTATCTACAAGCCAGGAAAAGAGGCCTTACCAGAAACAACTCTGATGACACCCTGGTCTTGGACTTCTGGCCTCTAGAACTGTGAGAAAATACATTTCTGCTGTTTAAGAGGAAAAAAAAAAAAAAAAGAGTAGAAAGCGAGAAAGAGGTCCAAGGTCTGAGCTCTGGGGCATTCCAATCTTTAGAGGTGTTAAAAGATCAGAGTAGCCCTCTTCTTGATATCTAGTTTGGGTACTCATTAGGATCAAGGTGTGTCCCTCATTTCAGATCTCCTGTAGTCTACAGGTGTCTCTGACACCAGATTTTGGAATAAGAAAGTATAAATAAATAAGCTAATTAATGCATTTTTATAAAACAGCCTGTGGGGAAGCATAAACTTTCCAAGTACTGGTGCCAAAGATACTTCTGGATGTGGTAACGGAGGTAACTAGAATTAGGAAAAAATAGTCTGAAACTCAGGAAAACAATACTCCAGCCCAGACAGGAAAGCGCTTTCTTCTCTTTGCCCAAAAGGTTAGTTCTTAAGCCCTCCAAAATGGAAAGGACCTATGGAAGATATGGCAGGACAAGAAGGAAAACAGGCTCTAAGATATTGCCCTGTTCCTTCGCAAGGATTTAGAGAATTCTGACTGTTCAGAAAATGAAAAAGAACAGGCAGAGAGGCAGAGGGAGGCACCTCCAGAGCAGATCTGACCTTGAGAAGATATCCACAGGATGAATCAACGAGGAGGCCCATGAGATTTCACAATACCGTTCTAATTTTAATGTTGTTCTTTGTGCAGAAGACGACTAATGCAAAAATAGAAACTGAAACTTTTCCTTTTCTCTGACATCCTCCCATATGGGAAGTATCCTTGCTTATTATTTCTGCTCTGAACATGTTTCTTTCTATTGCCTTTATCATTTTCTCCTTCTCATTTTCTTCAATAAGCTCAAGCTGAGGTGCCCTTTCTCTTTAAGAAACTGGGAAATGATTCACCTGATTTTCATATGGCTCTTCAAATTAGTTTCTCTTAACCTTGGAGTCTATAGTACTTACTTAGCTTGAGTACCTAATTGGAAGTGAAATGGCACTGGGAGAAGAAAGAGGAAATTATACCAGATGACATCATTAATCAAAACAGAAATAACCATAATAACTGGAATTTCATTCATTCAGTAGGTCAAAAATATGTGAGTGCCTCCTATATATGTCAAATAGATAGAGGAGGATACAATGATGAATAAGGCAGACACTTATTGGTAGAATATAATAGAAGACCTAATGTCAGAAAGAAGTGGAGGTTTTGGTTAGGATAGATGACTGCTTCATAGAAGAGGTAGTGCAGGACCCATAAAAAAGAAAAATGCATCAAACTTGGTCTCAAGGATTGAAGAACTAGTATCCAAAGAATTTGTGAATGAGCTATTTTATAATAGTGATCACAAACAAATTCATTGAATTCAATATTCTCATTGGTTAAGAAAATTATCCCCAAATCCATATGATTATTATTACATCTGGGAAGAAATGAAAACTAAAGGCATGCAGGGTCAGTACTAAAAATCAACAGTAGGTGATAGGTTCAATCCCTGATTCGAGAGTTAAGTCATGGACAGGCAGCCAAGACTGATCCCATAAAACCATTAGGAGACACAGGGGAGACGCAGGTGCTAAACATTATAATCCAGATAGGCAACAAAGTATTAGGACTCTTCGAATGAATTATAGGTCTGAAGCAAATATTTAAAGTATTGTAGAGCCATTCCCCTGGGGGCCTAGTGAATTTGCCTCATGATGGTAACCAACACCTCCCCAACCCTGCCCCCTAATCCAAACCATGGGATAAAGTCTGGAGAAACTCAGAAATATAGACAATTTTACAATGGGGAAATTGATAATGAAGATTAGTCACTGATCATTTTAAAAGATAACCTGCTAGGAGAGAGAGATGATTTCTGTAATTTATTCCTTTATTCAGTAAACATTTATTGAGTATACAGGGAAACCATGCCTGACTAATCCATTAGAGAGACAAAAGTAAATGTACTTAAGGATAAAAAAATTTAATTACCTTGATATATGGAATTGACTTAAGAGCAAGAGACAAAAAGACAAAAAATAAATAGGTATTTCTGGATATAGAAGTGTTAACAATGGGGTTTTTCAAAGAATTATGTGATGTTATTCAATATATGGAATAAACACATGCCTGGATATTTGCCTGCTAAGTCTATTTCAATTTAAGAAATCTTATTTTCTCTCTTATTCTCATTATAACATGAGTGATGCTACATTGTAATCCATAATGTAATTTTAAAACCAGCATATGTATCTATACATACATATGCTGGATTTAATATATATGTAATTTACATAATTATTATATTTAATAAAATAATAAATATATATTTAATATATGTAATTTATGTAATTGTTTTATATATATAATTACATAAAAGTTGTCATTCCTAGAAAATTTTTATAACCATGGTCAAGTTCACAAAGGTAAATCTTTTATTTGCCAGTAATTTTAAAGGTCTAAAGGGATAAAAGCAGTGGTAAGAAGTATCATATTGGTGCAAAAGTAATTGCGATTTAAGAGGTTGAAAAAAATTGCAAAAACCGCAATTACTTTTGTACCAATCTATAAACAGGAAGACATGCCAGGTAACAGTACTTTTAGCACAAAATTTTATAATTTACGGAGCACGTCTAAACGCACTATCTCTAGAATGCATACAAAATGCCAGTACAACTCTGATACATAACAAGTACACAAGTTACAAAAATAATAGTAACAAAGTTAATCCTCATTCTAATTCACTATCAGAAGGGTAAAAAGCAAGTAACCAAAGATTTCATAATTAGTGGGAAAGTAGAGACCAAGACATCGGACAAATCCTATGTTCTTTCCTCCCACTGAGAGGAATTAATATCCTTAAATCTTACCTCTCAGTTGACATCTATGCAATATCCCATCTGGTTTCCCTCTCTTTAGCTCTTTCTTTACTCTAAACCAGGGGTGTCCAAACTGCGGCCCGGGGGGCCAACTGCGGCCCGTGATCCATTGTTAATTGGCCCGCAGCAAATTCCAAAAATATATTTAGTTTACTTAAATAAACCAGGTGAGGCAATACGTACTTCACCTCGAGTGAGTGGCCCGGCTGTTTGTGTATTTTACCGCATATGGCCCTTGGTAAAAAACGCTGAAAAAAGTTTGGACACCCCTGCTCTAAATCAATCTCCCTCTAAATCAGTAGTTTTAAACTCAGGGTGATTTTGACCACCAGGGCACATCTGGCAATGTCTACAGACGCTGTGATTGTCACAGCCTCTGTATGTTAGCCTCTTCCACAGAGGCTCACTTGAAGAGAGAACCTGTAAATAAGCTGGTGGAGGCAAAGGTATTTTCCATATCTCCACCAAGCAGATTTGGGGAATCCTCAAATTCTAATGAACACTTTTCTCACATACAGAAAGTGTAATGAATGTGGACCTGGTCAGACATCTTAAATGAAATGGTGGGCAGTGCACAGTTCAGATCAGGAGCCTGGAAGAAGCGTGTTCCATATGTCTCTGAACCATGTTCTGGGCGATGACTCTGATGACTAATGACAGTTGTCAAGACAGAAAGAGCTCCAGGGCAAGTCAGAGAGCTCCCGTAGCTTGATAGAAATATCCTGTAAGAACACCTACTTGCTTTCGTTCCAATTCTTGGCTCACCAATCAGCCTTCTTATCTATAATTTAGTCTCTTGAGTAATTCCCACTATCAGGTGGGAATGCCCCAAGCAAATGAGCAAGGTCTGTGATGCCAGATATAGCTCACACTGTAAATTAATAAATTGCCATGACAGTTAATAAATCAGTCGCTTCTGAGTTTAGTTACCGTAAATGTTGTTAGTACAAGAAAACAAATGAAGATAACATAAAAGATATATAAGTTTAATTAATCAAAAATTTTGTGCTCAAGTCCATGATACACTGCTGAAGTCGGGAGGAAATTTTTTAAAACTGTAGACCTACATGAATAGCACCATCCCATTTTATTAGGGAAAAAGCAGGTATGGCATGTGTACACATATGCATATAGAAATTGCCTGTATAAACCCAAGAAAATGTAGGAATACGTCCCAAACTGTTGATAGTAGGTACCTAAAACAGATTAAATTGAGGAGCTAGATGCATGAACTTAAACTCTTACCTTACAGATTTTTTAAAAATTGGGATTATGGGGTTTTTTATTTTGTTTTGTTTTGTTTTACTTTTTAGGTATTATTTGGTATTTTTCTATAAAACTTTTCAAAAGTAAAGAAACAGCTCTTAAAAAAATAATGTATTTGTTATTTTATGGTTATAAGAGATGCTTTTATGCCACATACTATGTTTCTAAGAAGTCAGAACTTGAATCACACAGAAAATGAACTACAATAATGACTCCTTATTATTAATAAAAGGATCAAGTAAGAAACTGCACTGAGTCCCTCTCCTCTGCAATTTCAGTTATTGAAAAAAAATTGAGACTCTTTTTCTTACCAGATTACCTCATTAGATCATTCACCTATATCCGATCTCTTTATTTACTAAAAAGATTATTCCTAACAATCGTAAAACATGGTTTATCCAAACTATGGATTACTATGCACCTACTGAAAATCAGAAAGTAGATGAAGATCACTGACAGGTGTGTTATACACTGCAATGTGAAGCAAGTTATAGAACAATATGTATAGTGATGTCATTTATTTATAAAATATATGTGGACACATATATATGTGTGTGTATATATGTGTGTGTATATGTGTGTATATATGTGTATACACACACACACACACACACACACACACAGATGAGTGCTTGTAAATGCACGGAGGAAGGACATAAGCCAAACTGTTGATGGTGGTTACCAGGCAGAGGGGAATGAGCTTGGGGCAGGGGGAAACTTTTTACTTTTTACCATATATCTGTTTGTATTTTATGCCATTTTACAGTGATCAGGAATAATTTTCATTATACTAAATTTTATAACATTAAAAGTGAGACTCAAGATTGTCACTAAAACTTTTCTCAGTTCCTTTGGTTTGAGATTACTATTTTTAACTGCTCACCTTTACCCCACAGACTTCAAATTCACCAGTGAATTCTGATTCTCTTTCTTCAGTTTTTCTCAGATCTACCATTTTTAATTTACCTCCTTTTCCATTCACGTTTACTAGGACCATGCTCAAAAGCTGCCCTTGACATGTTCCACTTCTCCTTCCCTATAGTATATACTAATATTGCATAAATGTAAAAGACCATTTCCTACAGCATAGTCCATGAAATACTAATCTTTGATAATGTTCCAAAAAAGTGAGCTTGGAAACCATATATATAATAACAGCCCCCTCTTGAAGACTGACAACAGCACTTCCTGAGTTAATTTAAACATACTCGCTCACTCACCCACCTTTAATATGTAACGGATACCTTCCTAATTCATCAACATAGAGTATTATGGTGGGTTTAAGCATAGCAGAGATTTCTTTGGTCAAGTTTTGTTAAATTCTTACTACTGCTTTTTGTTGAGTTAGAAATATAAAACCATAAAAATCTTTAAAAATAAGAATTTGTCACAAAATATTAAGCAGTGAGTTTTACAACGTCACCTCCCAAATAGTTTATAATTTTGCACTTTCAAAGAACCAAGAACAATCCTTGCCCTTCTGGAATTTTCCGTCAAATTGATAAGGTAGAGTATAATTAGATTATCACACAATGAATATAAAACCAGAACTGCAGTGTGTGTCAAAAAGTACATGGTGTTGTAATAGCACATAAAACGGGATAAAGTTTGTCAGGGAAGGCTTCCGTTAAGAAGTGGTAACTGGTGGTCTGAGATTTAAGGGAAAGAATGTGTTACCTCAGTGAAAGGGAGACCAAAGGACATTTTAGGCAGAGTTAGAATCAATTTGTGCAAAGGCCTTGAAACAAGACAAAGCATGTGGAGCATAAGGAACTGACAGAAGCCCAGTGTGGCTGGAGCACTGAGATTGAAAGAGTATACTAAGAGATTAAGTTAAAAAGGGAAGTAGATTGGGACCAGTTAGTTGATTTTGCCTTTATCTTAAGAACAGTATGATGCAATAATTTTAAAAATTCAATTTATTGATTTGATTTTTGGAGTAGATAATACACTCTTTAAGTTCCAAAAGAAAACAACAGATTATACAGAGATATACAATAAAAAGTCTGGCTCCTAGCCCTATATCCCTCCTACCTGTTCCCTTACCCTTGCCGTAGTTAATCACAGTTTCCAGATTCTTATCTATCCTCCAGAGTTGTAGAAGGGTTACTTTAAGCAAGGGAGTGACAGAATTGCTTTTAAAAAATCAGTTTGGCTACAGTGTGGAGGACAGACCTATAAGGAACAAAAATGGAAGCAGGTGAAACAGGAAGTGTTGAAGTATTCTAGAAGAGAGAAAAAGTAATGTGGCTCTGATTAAAATTATAAATGAAGGGATGGAGAGCCTCTGGCTGATGTGAGAAAGATTTAGAAGACAAAATTAACAAGAATCAGAGACTATTGGATGTGTGTGTGTTGTGGGGGGTGTTGGGTAAAGTAGAGGTATTTTTGAGGATAAATAGGTGACTTCCAGGTTTCTGGTTTCTATAAGTGGATGGAAGGCAAAGTAATTCACTGAGATTGGAATGGTGGAAGAAAAACAGGTAGGGGCTCTGAGTTCCATTTTAAAGATACTGTGTAGGTCTGAAATATTTTTGAGGTGCCCAAGGGGAGACATCAAGTAGGCAGGTGGACTTACGGAATTGGAGCATAAGGGAGAGACCTGAGCTCTAGAGAAGACACTAAAGCTATAAATATAAATTTGATAACCCAGCAGTTCAAAGTGAAGAGGAGAGGGCTTAGAATTGGGCCTTAAGGAATACCAACATTCAAGGACAGAGGAAAGGATCATGGGCCTGACAAGGAGACAGAGAAGAACGCCCAAGAGGTAGAAGGAATACTAGACGAGCAAAGTGTCATGGGAACTATCAGAAAAAAGCATTGAAGAAAGACGGAATGGTCAATAGTGTTAAGTCCTCCTGTGTATTAAAATGATCCATTTTTTAAAAAGGCTATCATATTTAGTAATATGGAATTTTTTGTTTATTTGTTTTGCTAAATTAGTGGAAAGTTTTTCAGTGTAATAATCAGGAGAAAATCAAGACTGAAGCTGACTGAGTGCTGAGTGAGCAATAAGGAAATGGAGACTAAAAATAGAAACAGTGCTTTTGAGAAATTTGGTTTTGAAGGAAAGGGATAAGACCTGGTGGTACCTGAGATGATAAGACTTGTAGTTACCTGTTTAAAATAAAAGAGTTGAACTTATGTAAAAGTTGATAAATAGCCAAATAGCCAAAACAATTTTGAAAATGAACAAAGGTAGAGGACTCACATTTCCTGATTTCAAAACATATTATAAAACCACAGTAATCAAAGAAGTGCAGTACTGTGCATACGGACAGACCTACATGGGTCCATGGATCAGAACAGAGAGCCCAGAAATAAACCCTCACACATATGGTTAAATGATCTTTGACAAGAGAACCAAGGCCACTCAATGGGGAAAGGTCAGTCTCTTCAGCAAACAGCACTAGGAAAATGGAATATCCACATGTGAAAGAACGAAGATGAACCCATATCTCACACTATACACAAAAATTAACTCAAAAGGATTAAAGACCTACACTTACACCAAAAAGTATAAAACTCCTCGAAGAAACCATAGGGGAAAAGTTTCATAACATTGGATTTGACAATAATGTCTTGGATATGACACCAAAAGCATAGACAACAAAAGCAAAAATAGACAAATGGACCTCTCAAACTTTAAAATTTTTGTGCATCAAAGGACATAATCAACAGAGTGAAAAGGCATCCTACAGAATGGGAGAAAATATTTGCAAATCACATATCTGAGAACAGTTTCATAGCTAGAACATATTTTTTAAAACTCCTATAACTCAACAACAAAACATCAAATACCCCAATTAAAAAATAGGCAAAGGACTTGAATAGACATTTCTCCAAACATAATATACAAAAGGCCAAAAAACATATGAAAAGATGCTCAACATCACTAATGAATAGAGAAATGCAAATCAAAACCATGAGATAAAATCCTATACCCATTAGGATAACTACTATCAAAAAAACAAAAAGTAACAAGTGTTGATGAAGATGTGGAAATTGGAACCCTTGTGCACTGTTGGTGAGATTGTAAAATGGTGCAACCGCTATGGAAAACAGTACGGAGGTTCCGCAAAAGATTAAAAATAGGTCTATCACCTAATTCAGCAATCCCACTTATGGGTACATATCCAAAAGAATTGAAAGCAGGATCTCAAAGAAATATATGCATACCCATGTTCATTGCAGCATTATTCACAATTGCTAAGAGAAAGAAGCAACCTAAATGCCCATCAATAGAAGAACAGATAAACAAAATGTGGAATACACATACAGTGGAATTTTATTAACCCTTAAAAAAAAAAAGGAAATCTTATCACATGCTACAACATGGATGAATCATGAGGACATTGTGCTGAATGAAATTAGCCAGTCAAAGAAGGACAAATACTGCATGATTCTACTTATATGAAGTATCTAAAACAGTCAAACTCATAAAAGCAGAAAGTAGAATGGTGGTTGCCAGGGACTGGGGGTGGGGAGGGGGAAAGAGGAGCTGTTGTTGAAAGGGTAAAGAGTTTTAGTTTTACAAGATGAAAAAGTTCTGGAGATCTCTTTCACCACAATATGAATATACTTAACAATACTGAACTATACACTTAAAAATGGTTAAGATGATAAATTTTATATTGTTATGGTTTTACAATTAAAAAATTTTAATTAAAAAATTGTTTAGGTTGATTGGAAACATCCAGTTGACAAAAAGGTTAAACTTATTTATTTAAAAAGCAGTTAAGGGGGCAGCTGTTTAGCTCAGTTGGTTAGAGCACGATGCTCATAACACCAGGGCTGCAGGTTCGATCCCTGCATGAGCCAGTGTGAGGTGCGCCCTCCACAACTAGATTGAAACAACTACTTGACTTGGAGCTGATGGGTCCTGGAAAAACACACTTAAAAAACAAATAAAAATTTAAAAATAAATAAAAAGCAGTTAAGGATGACAGAAACTGTTTTAAGCATTCAACGTATATTAACTTATTTCTTTTTTTTTTTTTTTAAGATTTTTGTTGGGGGAGGGGAACAGGACTTTATTGGGGAACAGTGTGTACTTCCAGGACTTTTTTCCAAGTCAAGTTGTTGTCCTTTCAATCTTAGTTGTGGAGGGCGCAGCTCAGCTCCAGGTCCAGCTGCCAGTTGTTAGTTGCAGGGGGCAGAGCCCACCATCCCTTGCAGGACTCAAGGAATTGAACTGGCAACCTTGTGGTTGAGAGCCCACTGGCCCATGTGGGAATCGAACCGGCAGCCTTCAGAGTTAGGAGCATGGAGCTCTAACAGCCTGAGCCACCGGGCCAGCCCAAATGAATATTAACTTAATTCTTAAAATAAACCGGAGTTAGGTATTTTTATCTTCATTTTATAGTTAAATAAACTCTGGCTCGAATAGGTGAAGTAACTTCCCCAACTCCCAAGCTAGTAAAGCCAAGATCTGATGCCAAGAATGGAGCAATCTGTGCTTTCCACCACTATGCTGCACATAAGAGAAGTGACAATCATGTAGGGTCCTGACAAGGCCAGAGGCAATGAGATCCAAAGGTTAGACCAGAGGTTCCCAAACTTTCTCAGTTCATGGTACCCTTTATGGCTCAGTAATTTTTATGATGTGTCTTGGCCAAAAGAAATACCCGTAGTTACATGTAATAAATAGATTCAAACAACTTAATCGACTCAATAAGTATTTATGTCCCAACAACTTAGAGCCATTTGAAAAAAATAAGACACAGAGACTGAAAGAAAAAGACTTATTTTGTTTTTCAATTACAGTTGACATTCAATATTATTTTATATTAGTTTTAGGTGTACAGCGTAGGGGGTAGACATTTATATAATTTATGAAGTGATTCCTCCCAGTCAGTGTAGTACCCACCTGGTACAATATATAGTCATTACAATATTATTGACTATATTCCCTATGCTGTATTTTACATCCCCATGACTATTTTGTAATTACCAATCTCTACTTAATCCCTTCACCTTTTTCACACAGCACCCCAACCCCCCTCCCATCTGGTAACCATCAGGTTGTTCTCTGTATCTATGAGTCTGTTTGTTTTGTTTATTTTGTTCTTTAGATTCCACATATTAGTGATATCATATGGTATTTGTCTGTCTGACTTATTTCACTTGGCATAATGTCCACTAGGTCCATCCATGTTGTTGCAAATGGTAAGATTTCTTTTTTTCCAGTTGAGTAAAATTCCAGTGTATATATGTACCATTTCTTTATCTATTGATGGGCAGTTCAGTTGCTTCCATAAATTGGCTAAATAGTGCTGCAGTAAAAACAGCAGGTGCATGTATTTTTTCAAATTAGTGTTTTGGATTTCTTCAGATAAATACCCAGAAGTGGATTGCTGGGTCATACGTAGTTCTGTTTTTAATTTTTTTGAAGAACCTCCAAACTGTTTTTCATAGTGGCTCCACCAATTTACAGTTCCACCAACAGTGCACAAGGGTTCCCTTTTCTCCACATTCTCACCAGTTTTTGATATATTGATGAGAGCCATTCTGACAGGAGTGAAGTGGTATCTCATTGTGGTTTTTATTTGCATTTCTCTAATGATTAACGGTATTGAGCACCTTTTCATATGTCTACTGGTCATGTGTATATCTTCTTGGGAGAAATGTCTATTCAGGTGCTTTGCCCATTTTTGAACTGGCTTGTTTTGTTTTTCTGGTGCTGTATGAGTTCTTTACGAATTTTGGATATTAAGCCCTTATTAAATGTATCACTGGCAAATATCTCCTCCCACTCAGTGGGGTATCTTTTTGTTTTGTTGATGGTTCCTTTGCTATGCAAAAACTTTTTAGCTTGACGTAGGCCCATTTGCTTATTTTTTCTTCTGTTTCCCTTGCCTGAGGAGGTGTATCAGAAAAAAAATTACTAAAGGCAATGTCAGAAACTTTACTGCCTATGTTTTCTTTTAGGAGTTTTATGTTTTCAGGTCTTACATTTAACTCTTTAATCCATTTTGAGTTTATTTTCTATATATGGAGTAACAAGGTGATCCAGTGTCGGTTTTTTGCATGTATCTGTCCAGTTTCCCCAGCACCATTTACTAAATAGATTGTCTTTACCCCATTGTATATTCTTCCCTCCTTTGTCATAGATTAAGTGACCATATAAATGTGGGTTTGTTTCTGGGCTCTCTATTCGGTTCCACTGATCTATGTGTCTATTTTTATGCCAATACCATGCTGTTTTGTGGGCACTCCTATTCCCAGCACTGGACTCCTGGGCTGGGGAGCCCTGTATGGGGTTGGGCTCACTCTTCAGGAAGAATCTCTGCCGCCGAGGTATCCCTCCTGATGCTCAACCACCAACTGTGGGGTCACCCCGCTTCGTTTCTCCGCCCCTCCCACCAGTCTCAACGTAGCCTCTTCTTTATATCTTTAGTTATAAGGGTTCTGTTCAGATGGTTAACGAGGTTGATTGTTCCATAATTTAGTTGTAATTTTACTGTGGTCATGGGAGGTGGCAGGCACGGCATTGACTTATTCCTCCACCTTTTCACACCTCCAGAAAGACTTTCTTAATACCTCAATAGCCGCAATTACTTACTAATAGATGCATGCACTAATAGAAGTTGAGTACTATACAACTTCCCAAACCTTGGAATCACGTTGGACACCCTTGTTCCTGTTCCATGTTAATTGTTGTGTGGTACTTGCTTTTTATCACAGCAATCCCTGAAAAGCCAGCTTCATAAAGATATGACACTCTTGAAAGGAATGTAACACAATCTAATGTTGCAACTCTGCACTAACTTGGAGCTCCTTGTTTGTGTAGTGTTCAACAGAAGTCTTGTGTTTTCCTTGAAAGTTTTAAATATCTTGAAGAACTCTGGTGAATTCCCTGTAGTCCCCAGGGCGCCTCAGTGCACAGTTTGAGAACTGTGGGTCTAGATGAAAGGTTTGGCTTCAGATAAGAGTAAGGACTGTTCCTCTATTATGGGAGAAGGATGGACACAGGTCTAGGGAGTTTTATATGCTTGGCACGCAGTGATAACTGGGATCTCAGCATTCAACCTAGGATTCTACTTAGACCAAAGAGACTACCAAATGATACCCTGTTTCTTATGTAAGACCGCGTCTTATATTAATTTTTGCTCCAAAAGACATTAGAGCTGATGGTCCGGCCAGGTCTTATTTTCAGGGAAACACGGTAGGTATTTCACTGTGAAGAGCCACTGTGACTATTTTATATACAACACTATTTTATGAGAAGCATAGTTTTAACTGCCTTTCATTTCATAGTCACTTAAGTAATGTATCTGCTAACCTAATAGTTTTACTTTATTTTTAACTTTAGGGCAAAAATTATAATTTGGCAAAGCACTTGATGTGTTTTCTCTATCAGCTACATCGGCATACCTTATATAACATAATATTCTCAAATATCATGAATGTAAAGGTACTGAGTTCTCACACCCAACTGTAGATGCTTAGTTTATATGTATATTTCTAACTTGCACATTCCAACTTGTGTCTCTCTAATACAAAGTTCTAAATTTGAAATAAGTCATGCAATAAGTAAGGCTTTGTATAAAACTTCTGTATAAGTATTCAAAGATAATACATTAAAAGTTTCTCATTAGCTAGCTATAGAAGTAAAATTTTACTTTCCCTTTAAAAAGCAGATAAATGTTTGGCATGTGTTTGTTTCTACTCTGTAAAATACATGTGAAAATCAACATGAGAGCAACTTGATTATTTAGATTTGAATTCATTTAGCTTTACACATATTTACTATTAATTATAACTGAATATATGAGGGAAATTCATATTCCTGTACTGGCTTTCTTTGGGGGCAACATACCTTGAAGTTTCCAAAACATTATTAGACACGAATGCCAGGGGCAGAGGCAGGGAATTATGAGCTTCTTTAAAATAAAAACAATTCATAAAAGAGAAGAACCATTTAAGAAAAAAGCAGGAAGGAAGTGTTGATTGATGATACAAAGATACGTTATTATAAAGAAGATTAAAATTATCTTAGTGTTATAACCATGTTCTAAAACTGGGTTCATATTTTACTGTATTTTTAAGAGCAAATAATTAATGCCTCAATCATCATAGGTCATCAAACTTTGGATTGAGGTCATCAAGATACAATGTAAACTTTCTACTTTTCCTGGAAAGGCATGAATTTTTTGTCTAAGAAAGAGTAATTATCAGGGCACAATATTAAACTGCCTAGCTGAACATAAGATTGCTCAGGTGCAGCATTTTGTGTGTGCATACAGTGTGTGCATGGACATGCACCGCTCAGAGCTCCTTCAGGAGGAATGGAGGCTGGGAAGGAACATAGCTGACTGACAAAGGCCACACTTTCCCCAGGTGGTGACTAGACAATTACTGAGCATGGTGGGATATTAGTCTAACAGGAAACTAGTCCAACAGGAGACTCCTCTAATGGGCAAATTTGGCTGAGGAGTTCCCCATTTGGCCTGGCTGAAACTTTCTCAGCACCAAACTATGCCGAGGCTCTTCATATCCAATCCTCTTTCCTTCCTTCTCCTTTCACAGGGTTCAGACTAGCATCAAAGTGAAACAGCTCTCCTCACCTACTCCTCCTGCTCCCTTCCCCTTTATGTTCCACATCTCCCCCATAAATCCTTTGCATTCCTAGTACCATCTTGACATCTGTTTACCATGTTTTGAAAAGATTTCAATTAAAGAAATACATGTATAAATTGTTAAAATGTCAAATACTTGAAATTAAAACAGCTGTTTACTGCCTCATCCCACACAGACTCATCCCATTGTCAAATCACATTGGACAACTCAAACGTTTTCAACTCAAAAGTTTCTTCTGGTTCTACTGCCACATTTCTAAGTATGTTGTGTCATTTAGAATTGCATTTGGGTACATGTAATAGAAACCAAAAGCAAAAATCATTATTTAAATGAACAGGAGTTTGTTTTTCCTCAGAAAACAAAAAAATCTGGAGTTAGGCAGTCCATGGCTAGTAAGACAGCTCCACAATACCATCAGGTACCAGGCACCCACTTTCCATCCCCTCTGCCTTTATTAAGGGGCTTTTTGTCAACATTACTCCAGCAATTAATTGTCCTCTTTCCTGTTATCAATTTTCCCCTCTACTGGATCACTCCCATTAGCATACAGAAATAGATATTTTTCTCCCATCTAAAAAAGAAATAAAAACCTCTTTTGACCCCACCTCTCCCTCAAGCTCCTGCCCTATTTTTCCATTTTCCTTTATAACATAACTCTTTCTTATGTTGTAAACCCCTAATTTCTCTCCTCCCATTATCTCTTACGTATGTTCCAACCAGGCTTCTGCCCACACCATCTACTGAAACTGCTCTTACCCAGGTCACCCATGCCCTCTGTGCTACTCCATCCAATGTTCAATTTCAGGCATTGTGTTACTAGTATCTCACATACCAGTAACACTTGACTTTCTTCTTGAAATCTAGTTTCCCGGACACTATACTCCCTTCAGTGGACTCTACCTCTTCAGCTACTCCTTCTTAGTATCCTTTCTCCATCTCTCCAATCCTCAAATGCTGGAGGACCCCATGGATCAGCTCTTCTACACTGTCTACACTCACTCCCCTGGCGATCGTCAGCAATCTCTTGGCTTTAATACCTCTGTGTGGCTGCCTTCCAGATTTATCTCTCTAGCCCAGACCTTTCTCTATAGGACTACAGATTCCTATAATCAACTGTCTATTTGATTTCTCCACTTGAATAGCGAATGGATATTTCAAACACTGATGTCCAAAACTGAATTCCTAATATTTCCCTCAAAAAATGTCGCTTCACCATTTGCCATCTCAGTAAATGGCAACTCCATTCTTGTAGTTGCTCAGAAATTTCTTCTATACCCCACATTACATCCATTACCAAATTGTGATGGCTCAAAATTCAAAATATACTCAGAATCTGGCCACTTCTCACAATTTAACCACTCCCATCCAGTCCAAGCCACCATTATGACTCATCTGAACTATGGAAATGGCCTTCTAGCTGATCTTCCTGATTTGATCTTCATTGCTTCAAGCTGTTCCTACCACAACAGCCAAAGTGATCCAATTAAAAAGTAAGTCAGATCAAGTTCCTCCTCTGCTCAAAACCCTTCAAGGGTTTCCCATCTCACTTAGAGTTAAAGGCAAGTCCTTTCAGAGACCTGCAAGGCCCTATATAATTAATGTCTCATTTGCTCTCTGATCTCAATTCCTACTACTCTTCTCCTTGCTCACTCTTCTCCAGTCATACTGATTCTTTGCTGTTCTTCAAACCTGCCAGGTATACTCCCGTCTCAGGGCCTTTGTACTGCCGTTTCCTCTACCTGAACCCTCTTCTCAGACAGCTTCCATGGCTTGCTCCTTCAGGTCTTAATCACAATGGCATTTCAGTGAGGCCTTTCCTTGTCACCAAGTATCAGGCCCATCCTTCCTCCCTCATTCATCTTTCTTGCTTTACTTCTTCGAACAGTTTTCACTTTCTTACATATTCTGAATTCTAGCTATCAATCTTTCCTTGACTGTCTCCCTTATTAGAATGTAAGTTATAGGAGAACAAGGAGATTGATCATTTTTGTCTGTTTTATTCACTAGTATCCCCAGCACCAAGAATACTGTTTGGCATATTGTAGGCATTAAATCTACACATGCCTTGAGTAAAAGAATGATCAAAAGCAGGCCCTGGGCCCCTTCGGCATATCTCAGATATGGACTGAAGGAAGGCAGAGCAGAAAAGCTGAAAGGGCTCAACCCAGGTGAGTGTGGCTCCTTTAATAAGCTTTCTTGAAAGTCCTACTAGTAGCCTCTGCTTACTTTGGCCAGAACTGCTTCAGATAGCCACCTCCAGCTTCAAGGGGAACAGGGAAGCTGAGTACTTTAAATCAGTCATACTGCCACTCTGAACATCAGGGTCTGTTCATAAAGAAAAATGGATATTGGTCAAGCAACTAGCAATGCCTTCCATATATGTTATCTCTTGATTAAATCATTCCTTACTGATTTCCTATTATCATGGATCAAAATTTAATTTTCTTATATCTTTTCTTAACTCTTATTAATAATCATTATTAATAATTATAGCAATAATAGTAATAACAATGATTGTTTTTATTAATATTATTATTAATTCTACTGTGTCAGATCAGATATCTGATCCATCAGCTCATTTTCTTCCCTCCCTCCAACATCCCTAGTAGAACCATCTGTCCCTTGCCCCAATTTGGACTTGCTCCTCTCTAGGCCTAAAGCACAGTTATCATTCTAAGATTTCTCTTCACTTCTTTCCTATGTAAGATCCTCTGAGTCTCCTGGATCCTAAGAATTTTGTTTTTTGGTTTACTGTGTTGCTTAGGGCAGAACATCTTCCAATAACTTCCTGAGCAAAGTGCATTGCAGGCAAATTTTGTTGAGAGCAAACAAGTCTGAAAATATCCTTGTCTGAATGGCAGTTTAGAATTCTACATATAAAATTCTAAACTAAAGATCATTTTCCTTCAGAATTCTGAAGACTTCATTCCACTGTCTTCTTGCTCCTTGTGTTGCTATTGAGAAGTCTGGTGTATGTCTGATTCCCATTCCTTTGTATGTATCTTGTTGTTTTTCTTTTTTACTCTGAAAGCTTTGGGGATATTCTCTTTATCTTTGGTTTTCCAAAATTTATAAAATATGCTTTGATATTGGTTTTTTTTCAATAATTGGATCCTTTCAAATTGGAAACAAACATCCTCTGGCTCTGAGAAATTTTCTTCTTTTATTTTTTTGTTTCTTTTCTTCTGTTTTCTATTATTAGTTAGATATCTGTCCTGATACTAATTTTCTTATTTTCTTATTGCCTCTTGTTCATTACTAGAACAAGTAGTGAACTTGTTCTGTTTTATAAGGATATTTCAACTTTATTTTTCAATTCTTCTATTCATTTTTCTACTTATTCTGTCAATTCATAATTCCCAAGAGCTCCTTTCCTTTTCCCTGATTACTCCTTTTTAAAAAATAGAATTCCTTCCTTTTCAAGGATGCAACAGCTCCTTTTCTTTCTCTGTGGGGATTAATTTTAATTCTCTGAATTTAAATTGTTTATTGCATTGTCCTTGATTCTTTTTCTTTTCTGTTTGTTTTATCCTCAGACTCACAGGCCTCCAATTTACAGATGAAGAGTTTCCTCGAAAGCATTGTGATCTCTGGCTCGGTGGTTATATTTAAAAGTAAGCCTCTGAAAATTGACTGGCAGCTCAGTGTGCGTCAGCAGGCCTGTTAACTTAGGCTTCACTGTAAGGAGATTCGTTGGCACATTTACTTTTTCAAAGGGAACTACCAAATATATCAGTATCTATAGGTTCTGCTCTGGAAGAATCAGTTGATCTTTTTAGAGAAGTGTCCTATAAATAAGTTACATAGCAACATTGGCCTAACTGCTGCAGTGAGGACGATCTCACATTCCAGATACAGACACTCACTTAATCCCCTTATTTTCATCTAGCCACCTCACTTCTACTATGAATTTGTGCTTATCATCTTCAAGTCCAGAAACTCCCTAGTTTGGTGTTTTCAGAAAATATGTACCCCATATCATTTGTTTTTTATACAAACTGCCTGTGGTGTTCATGTTTTATCCTATATCCCTCTGCCAGGCTAATCGCTACGCTTTCTCTACACTCTTACTATCTTTTTATTCAGTGTCATACAACTTAGCACTCATTAATTTCCTAGTGATTTCATGTTTTCCTTGAATTTCACATTTTCCTTGAATAGATTATACTTGGGACTCAGCCCACACCTTACACTTCCTTGGTGCCTCCCACAATGATGGCAGTCAATAAATAACATGTGATCGGTTTTGTATAAATAATATACTATTATTAATAGTTGTAACTTAAAACCATAGTGTGTCAACGATTATTTTATGAAGAAATCAAATTGATTTTCACACAATTTGATGAAAGGAAGGATCAGGTAATGATCCATTCTACAATTCAGGAAGTTATGATAAAATTCAGGAAGTTATGAGTTTCCTAAGGTCACGATTTATCTGTGATAAGCTTGGAAAATAATTTATATTTTTACATAGGCTGCCAAGTAATTCATTACAAGAATTAAAAAAGGAAACTATCTTTTCTTGACATTTTAAAATTGTACCTGGAAATGTGAAATTGTTATAAAAAAGAAATCAGGGTACAGCTGAGTGTATTATATACTTTCATAGCTAGATGTACACATATGATTCAAATAATTTAATCTAATATTAGTATATGTGAAGTTACATCTACTTAATAATAATATTGCTTTTAACTAATTATGCAATAGTCTGGAAATATGAATGTGACTTAAATCACAATAATTTAAGAAATTTAAAAATTCCACCATAGTGGTATACAATTTAATAGTCTTAGTGCTGAAACTATTATTCCCTAAGAATAGTTTGTAAAATGGTTTAAGAAATTCAAAGCAAGAAATTATTAAACAATTTCTCATAATGAAATCATTTTAGGAGACCAAAAAAACAAGAAATATACTTGATAGCTAGTAAAACTAAAATTCTATAAATTATATCTCACACTTTTAATGCATTTTTAAACTAGGAATAGGCATACTCTGGAAAACTGACCTTAAAAGACAATTTTCATATGGAACATATGTATAGGTAAGTCTTGATTTATAAACTGTTCTGAATTTACAAGTGGAGGGAATTATTTTTAAAATGATACAATTTATAGGTCATTGGATCAACAATATGAACTAAGCTCTGGTAACGATGGTAACCTATAAAAACTCTTTATTCAACAGAGGGAAAAATCCAAGCTCAGATTGTATCCTCTGAAATCCTTTATGTTGATGTACCTGCCATGCTAGTTTCTAAACAATTGGACTTTTTGGAGAAATAAGAATCCCTTAAGAAGAAGACAACCAAGATAAATTCCTAAATTGGCCATGGGAGTGGATGGTGGTAAAATATTTCTATTAGTTGAGAAGAGGCCACAGTCAAAGGCTGAGAATTCAATTACGTATATTAGCACCAGGACACTGAGGAACTTATTTCACCCCTATTCTAAGAGTTAGAGAACATTATGTTGTAGTCAACTGCTACCATTTTAGGGGTCAATTGCTAGTAGAAATTTAGGCATATGTCATCTTTGGAGCCACCATATTGGGTGATGCACAAAAGAGGGACCTTAAGGAACTTGTGGAGGTGGTTTACTTATTTTGCAACTAAGAAAAGGTTAAGGGGATCCTTCTAAACATTTAGATTGAGCAACATATTTTTAATTTACTGTGATAATAGAGACCTCCACGAAAACAGACATACAAATATTTTTAGACCTAGCTAACAGTCTTGTTTAGAAACTGAGGAAGTAAATGGATAACGTCAAGAAGTCTCTCAAAGGCCCTAAAGATATGGGGACTAACCCGGACCTGTGGGCAGGGTGGAGGTCTAGTTCTCCTGTTAAAATATATCACGTCAAGAATGTGCTGGTAGTAAAAGATCTATTTTAAGAACACCTAATCAACCAGTATTGTGAGGTCAAAGTAAATTACAAAAGTAGTTTTGTATATATTTGTTCATGCAAATTCCTTTTCTGCATTGAATAAATTCAATAGCGAAGGATATCCCTCTCCATACTCCGCCACACATACATACATACAAACTTGCTTATTAAATTAAAATTCAATAAAGTCTGTTTGAAAAGGATTGCCTATTGGGATGTTCCACTGCATATTTTAAGATGTCTGACATGTTCCAACTTACCCCGTGTGATGGTAAGGGTGGAGGCCATGAGAGACACACCTCATACTATAGGTGGTAGGCATGCCCTCCAGTCAAATAATTTTGAGCTTGTTTTTAAGGTGAGTAATGTAATTGAGAAGTACAATTTGAGGTGTACTAAGTTTAAAGCTTTCTAGAGCATATTCTGTATTCAAGTTTTAAAGTCTGAAACTTTTATGAAAACAAATTATATGACTTTTTACATAATCCCGTCCTTTTGAGAAGTATCCTAAATCAAATTTAAGAAGTATTATCATTCAGAAATATTGATTCAGCCTTGTAAACAATCTCTGGAAAGGAATAACTTATGCCAATTAAATAGTAACTAGTTATCTTCATAAGTAAAGGTAGACTAGTTTAAACAAAAAATGAGAAAAATAGAGTTCATTAAAATGATAGTCTATACTCAACTAGTAGGTTATGTTCCTAATTATGACAAATTCAATGTTGTAGATTTATGGATAGAACCACGGGCCTAAGCTGCAAACAACAGTAGTTAGACCTAAAATAAATAACACTGTTAACAAGCAAGAATTTAAATTGATATAGGATATTCAATTCCATGAAACAGTTATAATTATTATTATGTTGGTGCAAAAGTAACTGTGGTTTTTGCAATTATTTTTAACCTTTTAATCCACAATTACTTTTGCACCAACCTAACAGTAGTACTGATATAACTTCAATACATGATGTAACATGTAAGAGTGGAATATGACTAATGATTCTTTTTTATCAAAGGCAAGTAAAATTTTTTCAGGCAAATAGTACTTTTAAAGCCTATCAGCAAAGCTGAGGCATTTGTCCATTATTTTGTGATCAATGGACACTAATTATTATGATTATGTCCTGAATATAGACTCATTCAACACGTAGCTCCCTGTCTAAGCCCTACTAGTGCTGTCCAACAGAGCTTTCTGTGACAGAAATGTTTTGTAGCAATATTGTCCATATGATAACGTGTGGCTACTGAGCACTTAAAATGTGGGTAGTGCAACTGAGGAACTGAATTTTTAATTTCATTAGTTTAACTTTACATTTAAATAGCCACCGGTGACTAGTGGCTACCATATTAAGCAGTGTAGCTTAGAGGATTCAAAAAGTAAGAGCAAATGTTTTGTTATCTTAGGTCTAACTCTAATCTGCTTATTGATTTCCATAAGCATGGCATTCACAAATGCTTACTAGAGTGTTATGCCAAAAACCTTTTGTCCTATGGTTTTATCTTCATTCAAAAATATGATTAAATCTATACTAATAAATATCTAATACAACATTCAGACAAATCCAAACAAAAAATACTACCTGAAAAGATTTTTATTAGTGTTTATAGTGTGTCAGAACAACCATACTGATTAATGAGGTAGCCCGGTAGCCTGTGTCAATCTGTTGAATGTTAGTTCTAGAAGGACTAGAATTCAAACTATGAAATATCTACTCCTAAAAAGTTTTTGTCCATTACCTATCATAACACAAGAATACCAATTACTGCATAGTTTTCAGCTTCATTGGTTAAACACTGCAAAAGCACGTCAAATCATTTTACCTGACAGATATATTTGTTCTTCCATTTGCTCAGCACACACTGACTATTTTGCATCAGCTCCTGAAAGAAACAGAGAAAGAGAGAGTGCAGTTGGCTATACTCATTGTTGTTATCAGTTAAAGTGCTTCTGATTTGCAAGCAGGAAAAAGATCAGCATGCCACACAAAGATGCAACTGTTTTGGAACTCCCCACTGGACAAAAGCAAAGCTATCATCACCAGGAGAGTTGATCCTTTATGAAAATTAAAGTTGTTGAAAGATGTTTTAAAACAGATTTGTTTGTTGCCAGTTTTGAAACTTTTGGAAAGATACCTCCAACTCCTTGAGCGAGTCTCGAAGTTTTTCTGGGCGTCTATTTTTGAGCGTCCAAGGATAATCTCGTGCTGGCAAATAAAACATGTATGCAGTTAGTTAAACAAGATTTTAAAAGAAAACTGCTTAGCAGTGTGCCTTAGGAAGATTAAAATAAAACACCTCCTTAATTGAGAGGAAGTGGGTTTCATTTCTATCATCAAACGACAGCCTTTTGAAAGGCTTTGTCATAGGAACAGAATTTTTACCACAAAACAATCTCCCTGATCATAATTTTATGATGACAACCAGCAAGGCACAGAGAGAATCCCTGGGAAAGTTTCCTAGGCCTGTGAATCTAGTACCTAATGGGAAGTGATCCAGTCTTTACCACAGAAATAACATTTTCACATAAACAATTAAATGTTCAATCCAAAAACAATTCCAAATTCTGCAAGTAGCCTTCTCAGACCTGAAGATGCCTAATGAGTAAATGAATATAGTGAGGAAAGAAGTAAAATACAAAAAATGATACACAGGAAAATGAATTTTAAATTAAGCATCAAAGCATCACATATTAAAACGAAGGAAAAAATTGAGGGTCATCCAAGTTTTAAAAAATTAGGCACTAATAGTGTTTTATTTAAAATAATTCTCTTTAAAATCTATACCACAATTCAATGATAAGCCACTGTTGTGTTTTAAATACATTTATTTAAAAGATAAAATTATTCAGTAAAGTCTCAATGTTAGCTTAAGTCTAACTAAAGATAGTTTTGTTTAAAAGAATGAACAAAATGTTAAATTGATTATATCTACTTCATCACAAAAATGAATTCATTTTTGAATTATCCTAAATAGTAATTTAAATAAGAGTTGTATATGTGTATACACATAATATATTTTATATCCAGACATTAAAATTTTACAGTAGAATTGCTATATATCTTATTTCATTTCACTTTATAAACATAATTTATGATGTGTAGAGCATATGTGCAAATTTTAAAATCTATGTTACAGCTACTAATACAGTCTTTTTAAAAGTTAAATGTCAGCCTAACCATTTTAAAGAGAACAAGTAGGATTTTCAGCTCCACCTATATTCCAAACAAAACATAAATTACGTTTAAGTCATTAAACCCTATTTCATTGGATTGATATTACATATATACCATACTTATATATTTTAGAACAGAAAAGACTAGAGAGAATAAAATGCTAATACTAGTAATGACAAATCTTATTTTCTTAAAATGAGTAAAACAATAATTTAAGCATAGTACAAATAAAATGCTATCAGAATGTAAGCATGATATATTTTAAATATATTAAATAATATAAATATAGCTCATTAAGAAAGCTTATGATTATATAAGCATTTAAAAACTGAATAGAGATTTCAATGGTCTAAATTTTATTAGGTTGGTGCAAAAGTAATTGCAGTTTTTGCTATTATTTTTAACCTTTTAGCCGCAACTTCTTTTGCACCAACTAATAGACCTGCCTAACAAAATGTAATTCTCACTTATATGTTTATATCCTAAACAACAGGAATTTATAAGAAATTTAGAAGGAATAACATTTCCTACTTGTGCAGAAAGCTTAAAATATTTTTTCTAAACTGAATCTTCAGAGATGTTAAAATTTCAATTTTATAGTAATTCCAAACAAATATAAAGTAAGCTTACATTCTGCCAACTTCTGCTTTTCTTCTAAGTTACCATGCTCTGTCGCTGATATTGTGTTGGAGGAGAATTGGAAAGAAGGGGGAAAAAGGGAGAAATTATTTTATTACAATATATTGTGTATTTTTATATTCACATACATAATGTATCATCACACACATTATTGAGATTAGTAAATTATGCTAAACTTTTTTAAAGGCAGTTGGAAAAAAACCCCATAATTTGGATGTTTTCATTTCACAGAGGTTATTTCCTAAATTTGTAGTGAAAGGGCTTATGTAGCACAACAGGTGGGCCAATATCCTGAGCTTGCAATCTCATCAGATAGGGAAGGAAACTGCAACAGAGCCCAGAACAGACGCTATTTCAGTCTGTCATCAGAACCATGAAGTCAGCCTATTAACCACCAAGCTAAGCACACAGGATGCCCATACAGCCCCACTTCAACAGAGACCAAAACAGGAAGTAACTCTAGCTAGAAAGACCTTTTGGCCCATCATGAAACTTCTGGGATTAACAGGATTAATCAGATAAAGAAAATTGATCATTCACTCAGAAATGCCTATTTCAGATATCAGGTGAGGATCCAGAAGGCCAGCATCAGTGGGACCCATGCATTAACAATGCCCTCTACTGGGACACTGATAAATAAACGTGAATAGTCTGTCCAGTTATCAGTCTGATCAGCAGTAAAATGAAAACTTTCATGTTCTTCTACAGCATTTTCTCAATATTGCTTTATTTTATATAGAATAGATATCAACCTCAGCATTTTTATAAGGAACTAAAGTGACTTCTTGAAATTCTAGAATTTATCTAAAGCTCATGAAAACAGTTTTTAATGGTCAGAATTATATAGTTTAGAATATTTAGTTTATAAAAATTAGTTGAGTAGAATAGATACTTTACCTGGTGGATCTTTTTTGTCATAATACTGGTATATGCCGATATCTCTATCTACAGAGAGGAAGAAATAACATTAGATTACAGTAAAAAGTTCTGGAGAATAAGAAATGAAACCATACTATGTGACACGGTGGGAGTGTAGGGTAGGGAGGAAGACAGAAACAGTGTCTTTATGTTACTAGAAATAAAATAGTTCAAAAGTATCTGAACATGGGTTCATCTATTCTAGGGACATGCAGGAACTGGAAAGTTTATCAGTCTAATTAGAACAGATTTACACAAAACCAGAATGGCATGAGGACAGGAGTAGTAAAGAACTGAAATTAAGGAAGACAAGCTTTTCTCTTTCACACTTCCTCTGATATTTTTCACAGGGTGTTACCAAAAGGAATTGCCACTAAGCAATGCCAAATGAAATCAGTGGATGGAAGAAAATGCCCTAACTATTGCATTCTGAACTGTGGCTTTCTTTTCTATTTAGCTTAAGTTTAGTAGGGTGTTTGGTGGGGAATCCACAGGAAAGAAAGAAGAGATTAGAGTGAGGTATGGATAAATTATCTGAAGCTTGTTGAAACTCAAAAAAACCCTCAAAATTCGGATTCAAATTTGAACCCATTCAAATTCGGATGCTCTGCTGGAGTTACAAAACAGAAGTAAAGCTAGGCTTCCTAAGTGTTGACAGTGATTTAATCAAGGAATCTGTTCTTGCAATTTAATTACAGGAGAACAAAATAACTCTATTTTCTTCCTATCTGTGAATAGTGAAATATTTCTTTCTTTGAAGTAACATTTGTTTCCTTCCATACAAAATAATTCTACTTACTAACAAAAGGATACAACTGGTTCTAAAGAAGTGGAAGCAGTACAGGCTGCCCCCTAGTGACTGACTTTCTCAAACTGAATGATGCAACTTCAAAAAACTATATTACAGCTATAATTAACTTTTCAAAAATAATTTTCAAAATAGCCAGTAAGCTATTTTGAAATAGAGCTTACTGAAACTCTATTTTATTCATCATGCTATTCATCTGGACATACAATTTTAAAGAATGCAGCTTATTTCTATTAGATTGAAAATATTGATTAAGGAATGACTGGGAAAGGTCATAAGTAGGGCTCCTAAGATACTGATAATATTTTATGTCTTGATCTGGATGATAATCTTATGGGTGTGTTCACTTTTTGATAGTTCAAAACATGCCCTTATAATTTTACACTTTTCAATACATATGTTACAATTTAATAAAAAGGCTTTTTTTTTCTTTTTAAATGTAAGAACCATAGGTATTATGTACACTGGTAATATCCTCTATTATAAACATTCCATCATTGCATGCATCCAAATAGTTACAACTCTAGATTAACACTATGAAGATCATAAGGGCCTCTGAATTCTGGCATAGGTCTGACCTACTGCATCAGGCCTGAGTAAGGCTGTCAAAACCCAAGCAGGGCGAGGAGGTATCTGCAGAAGGAGACCTACCCCACACGGAGTGTCAGAGCCTCAGCTGGATGAAGAAGGAAGGTATCTATGCAGCGAGTTGGCATGACATGGTGTGGCAGAACCCTAGCAGGGTGAGTAGGACGTTCACACGGGGCAGTAACCTTGTGTGGGGTTTCAGAGGCTGAACAAAGTGAGGACATCCACATATAGAGGCTACCCAACAAGGTTTGTCAGAACCTACATGGGGTGAGAAGGGACTCACACAGAGACAGGAGACTGATTGCATACCGGATGTATGATTAAGTAAGTAAGTAAAGAGATGGAATCCCCAGTGTCTGCAAAGGGAAGTACAAATACAGAAAGAGAGAAAATTATAATCAACCCTGTTTATATTAGAATTGGAGATACCAGTGTGAGCTCATGGTTTTCAATATATATAGATACAGAAATGAATGTGGATGTAAATAAGTGTATACAGACATACATATATACATACATACATTCCCTAAGCTCTGCCCACTGAGAGGGCCTGGGAGTAACGATACTCCAATAGCAATAAGCACAAACACCTAAAGCCCACCTTGGCTCCTAGGTACCACCCTCTTCTAAAAGCAGCCAAACTCCTGAGAGAAGTGGCTGATTCCAGGGCTGGGAAAGGGAAGGTAAAATAAGAGCCTGGAAGATCTGTAGTGTCAGAAAGAATGCAAATGCTCAAATATTGACAAGGATATGTTACAAAGACACAGAAGCCAGCTAGTAAAAGGTCCCACTGTCCACATCAGGAACAAACTTAAACATCAAAATAAATAATAGTAATGGATTAAACCAATTGAATAAAACAGGAAACTTGAGTCCATAAGGATAAAATAAAGTTTGACGAGGAAGGACATTTACATAATTTCAACGTACCTCCCTACAAAATACTAAGTAATTCCAAAGGAAAAAGTAATTTCGCAGAGGAGAAGCCTAGAAGACAGCGCCTTAATCAAGTGATCAAGAACATCAATAAACACCCAAATTGAAGTTGTGCACCACCCGATAAAGAACACAGCATCACTTCTGGAAATTCTCACCAAACATATATAATCTGAACCTGACTGTGAGGAAATTTCAAACATACCCAATTTTAGGGACATCCCACAAAGTAACTGGTGTAAAATCTTCAACAGTGTTAAGGCTACAAAAGTTTAAAACTAAATAAATAAAAATTAAAAGGATGAAAGATTTGTTCCAGAATGAAAGGGACTAAAGAGATATGACGACTAAATACAACATGTGATTCTGAACAAGATCCCTTGCTTAAAAAGGACATTAGTGAGACAATTGGTGAGACTCTGAGTATTAGATGGTAGTACTGCTATCATTGTTAATTTCCTGATTTTGATGGTTACATAATGGGGATGAAGGGCAATAACCTTTCTGTTGGAAACACACAACTAATGCATTTGAGGGTGGTGAGGCAGTAGGTCTACAACTTACTCTCAAATGGTTCAAGAAGAAAATTCTCTGTAGAGAAAAGTTTTCTGTAAGTCTGTGATTGTTTCAAATTAGACTGACCAGGATAAAGACAAGAAATAAACATTGGCGAGGATGTGCAGAAAAGGGGACCTTTGTGTACTGTTGGTGGGGAGGTAAATTGGTGCAGCAGCTACAGAAAACAGTATTGCAGTTCCTCCAAAAATTAAAAATAGAAGTACCACATGATCCAGTAATTACACTTGTGGATACTTATCAGAAGAAAACGAAAACACTAACTTGAAAAGCTATCTGTACCTTCATGTTAATTGAAGCATTATTTATGATAGCTAAGAAATAGAAACAAACTCAGTGTCCGTCAATGGATGAATGGATAAAGAAAGTGTAGTATATACATAGAATGGAATATTATTCACCCATAGAAAGAAGGAAATATTGTCATTGTGACGACATGGTGAACACTGAGGGCATTATGTTAAGTGAAATAAGTCAGAAAGAGAAAGACAAATACCATATGATCTCACATATATGTGGAATTAAAAAAAAAACACAACAAGGTCACAGATACAGAGAACAGATTGGTGAGGTGGGGGTGGGGGTGTAGGTGAAATGAGTGATGGGAGTCAAAAAGTATAAAGTTCTAGTTATAAAATAAGTCATGGGGATCTAACATATGGCATGGTGACTGTAGTTAGTAATACTGCATCGCATGTGTGAAAGTTGCTGAGAGTAAATCTTAAAAGTTCTTATAAGAAAAAATATTTTTTTAACTGTATGGTGATGTATGTTAATTAAACTTATTGAATATTATAAGGTACACCAGAAGCTAATAATGTTATATGTCAATTTTACCTCTATTTTAAAAATACTTTAAACATTAAGCATAATGAGAGCATGTAATAGGGTTACTTAGTCTAAATGGCAGGGAAGGCTTCTCTAGGTGACTATAAGAGCTGAGCCCTAAAGAAAGAAGTAGGATTTCATATGGGTGCAAAGAGAGTAATGTGCCAGCAGAGAGAATGTACAGGCCCGGCTGAAGATCCACTTGGGGCTGAAGACCTTACTGTCCCCGGGGGCTATTATGTACACTAGGGGATTGTACTCTAAAAGCCATTCACTGTCTCCAAATAGGACAGAGCAGGGACAGAGGACTTTAGGACAGATAGAGAGGTAGGGAAGGAGTTTGCCAGGTATGTAACAGAAGACTAGGGGTATAAGGGAATCAAGATAGAATCAATCAAATTTCTAATCATGGGGTTTCAAGCCAGGCAACTGATAATATTTAAAACTAAAGAATCAATAAATAATAAGCATATTATTTACAAACGTGGAGGTATATACCCAAAGAAATAGCTAAAAACTGAAAACAGTTAGTGCTATGGAGCAGGTATTGAGGGCTACAAGATACACAGTGTGGCAATGCTGCTTATGTTGAAAACATTTAGCAGTACCTGAATTTTTAAAGCCCTGCATGTTTGATTTAGATATTTAAAAAAGAAATATTGAAAGCCAAAAATAAGAAATCCGTTTATACCCTCAAAGACATTGGTAATATCATAATTAGTGATATTTTTTTCTAGAAAGCTCAAAATGGCATCAATGTATTCTTTTTATTTTTTATTTTTTTGGCATCAATGTATTCTTTAAAAAGAAGAGTGACAGGGCTTCCAGTCAAGACAGCAGAATAGGTAAATGTTGTGTTTGCCTCCTCATACGGCCACATCAAAATTACAACTAAACTACAGAACAACATCACTGAAAAGCACCTAAAATCTAGCTGAACAGAAGTCTTATAACTAAGAATATACAGAAGAAACCAAGTCAAGACTGGTAGAAGGGTATGGAGAAACGGAATGAGCTGGTCCCACACCTACATGTGGTGGTTAAAAATCAGGAGGGATATCTCAGCCGAAGAGCACCCCAAGAAGAGAGGGTTCCCAGCCCCACACCAGGCTGCCCAGCCCAGGGTGCCAGTGCCGGGAAAAGAAGTCACCACAACTTCTGGCTGTGAAAACCAGCAAAGATTGTGGCTGAGACGGAGAGCTGCTGGAGTCACAGGAGTTCCTCTTAAAGGTCCTGCCCACAGACTTACTTGCTGATGGACTCACTTGCTCTGAGCTCCAGCACTGAGCAAGCAGCTCAAAAGGCGCCAGGGACATACCGGGAGGAACTGAACTGTCTGGTTTTAAGGCGAGGGCTGGAGGGGCAGCATTTTCCAGAAAAATTGCTGGCAGAAGCCACTGTTCCTTAGTTGAGCCCTCCTCCTACTCAGAATGCAGACGCAGGTGGCTGCCATGTCTGTGTCTCCTTCAACCTAGCGAACACCCTTTGCCCTGCCTTGGTCATTCCCTGAAATCCCAACCCACTCAACTTGAGGGTCTACCCAAGCTGCTTCCAGTGGCTTCTCCAAACAAATTGCCTGTCCTGGCTCATGCTGCAGACTTTCTTAAAATCTCTCAAAGGTTCACAAACCCCAAACAAGCAGCATCTGGCCTCGGTGTGTCCCATACCTCTTGCTAAGCAGTCCCAAGCCTGGCACTAGCATCAGCCAGCCGCGGTTTGCAGCTTAGCCTCTACCAGCCACCCCCAAACCCAGCATAAATGGCAACCACCTGTAGATAACTGTGTAATTCATACTAAGTGGCCCCAGGAAGGGCACAGGCAGTGGCTGACCTTGGCCTGCACCTAAGCACCTCCCAGAACCAACACATCTGGTGGCCAGCTTCAGACCACACCAGAGCACCACTCAACCACCTCCACAAAAAAAACACTCAAAGGGTAAACTTGGAAGGCATCAGAGCCCCACTAAAGCAAATCCTGCTCTGAAGGGTCAGCCCCTGCACAATAGCTCCACCACTGTAGTCACGGCCAGTCCTCATAACCAATCTGCCAAGAGATGAATCCCTCCCACTGATGTGCAAAGAGCAACCAAGGCTCAACTACAGCAGGAAGGCACACACAACTCACACAAGCAACACACCTGGAGCACCTGGCTCTGGTAACCAGGGAAACTGTGCCACAGGGCCCCACAGGACACTACTACAAAAGACCACTCTACCAAGACAGAGATGTAGCAGCTCTACCTAATACACAGAAACAAACACAGGGAGGCAGACAAAATGGAGAGACAAAGAAACATGTTCCAAATGAAAAGAACACAACAAAGCACCAGAAAAAGAACTAAACAAAATGGAGACAAGCAACCTATCAGATGCAGAGTTCAAAACACTGGTTATAAGGATGCTTAATGATCTCAGGGAGAACTTCAACAAAGAAACAGGAAATAATAAAAAAGCAGATAGAAATCATAAAAAAGAACCAGTCATAAATGAAGAACATAATAACTGAAAGAATAAATTAGAGGGACTCAACAGATTAGATGAAGCAGAGGACTGCATCAGCACTTTGGAAGATAAGGTGGCAGAAAACACCCAATCAGAACAGCGAAAAGAAAAAAAAAATCCAAAAAAATGAGGATATTTTAAGAGGCCTCTGGGACAACATCATGTGTATCAACATTCACATCATAGGGGTACCAGAAAGAGAAGAGAGAGACAAGGAATTAAAAACGTATTTCAAGACATAATGACAGAAAACTTCCTAAACTTGTGAAGGAAATAGACATATAAGTCCAGAAAGCGCAGAGTCCCAAACAAGATGAACCCGAAGAGGCCTACACAAAGACACATCATAATTAAAATGCCAAAGGTTAAAGATAAAGAGAGAATCTTTTTTTTTTTTTTTTTTTTTAAGAAAGAATCTTAAAAGCAGAAAGAGAAAGGCAATCAGTTAACTACAAGGGAGCTCCCATGAGACTGTCAGCTGATTTCTCAACAGAAACTCTGCAGGCTAGAAGGGATTGGCATGGAATACTTAAAGTGATGAAAAGCAAGGATCTACAACCAAGAGTACTCTACCCAGTAAAGCTATTATTTAGAATCGAAGGGCAGATAAAGAGCTTCCCAGAAAAGAAAAAACTAAAGGAGTTCATCACCATAAAATCAGTATTACAAGAAATGTTAAAGGGACTTCTTTAAGAAGAAGAAAAAAAAGATGAAAAATGTGCATAATGACAATAACTACATATCTATCAACAGTTACTTTAAATGTAAATGGATTAAATGATCCAATCAAAAGACACAGAGTGGTTGAGGGGATAAGAAAACAAGACCTTTACATATGCTGCCTGCAAGAGACGTACTTCAGATCAAAATTCATAGAGACTGAAAGTATAGGGATGTAAAAAGATGTTTCGTGAAAATGGAAATAAAAGGAAAATCTAGAGTAGCAATACTTATAACAGACAAAATAGACTCTAAAACAAAGGCTATAACAAAAGACAAAGAAGGACCCAGCAATTCCACTTCTGGGTATTTAGCCAAAGAAACCCAAAACACTACTTCAAAAAGACATGTGCATCCATATGTTCATTGCAGCATTATTTACAGTAGCTAAGATATGGAAGCAACGTAAGTTTCCATTAATAGATGAATGGATTGAGAAGTGGTACATATATACAGTGGGACATTACTCAGCCATAAAAAAGAATACATCCTGCCATCTACAACAACATGGATGGACCTAGACGGCATTATGCTGAATGAAGTAAGTCAGACAGAGAAGGACAATATCATACGATTTCACTTATATGTGGAATCTGAAGAACAAAATGAATGAACAAAAAAGAAACAAACTTATAGAGCTCCTAGGTTAAATCACTAAAATTCCCATTTTTCCTATTTATTATCCATGTGTTTTGTCACAGCATTCATTTTATTTTTTCTAACATATTTATGTATATTTCAACATAATTTTGTTTTCTTGGTTATAAAAATAATATATATTCAGTGTATAAACTTTGGAAAGTAAGAAAAGCATAAAAAAGTTAAATGTCCCATATTTCAATTCTTCAGAGACAGCTACTAGTAACATTTTATTGTCTCTCCCTAGTTTTTTTCTGTATGTATATTTATTACTAAATAAGGTGTTATATTGAAAATACTGCTGTAACATTTTTGTTTTAAAATTGTTTAATTACTAAATACAAATGATTATATGTAATGTTAAAAATACAAAAGAATGTATGTAAGATTAAAAAATACAAAAAAGGGAAAAAAAATAACTTAAATTAGGCCTCCCTTAATTTATGTGTACCCTTTCCAATTTCCATTCCATTCCCTCCCTTCTCAGAGCTATACTAAAATTTTGTGTTCATAATTCTAATTTTCTTTATAGTATTATTCGTCTCCTGAAACAATACATTATTTAATTTTTCCTGTTATTTTTGAACTTCCCCTAAATGCAATCATACTGTATGTACTCTTCTGCAACTTACTTTTTAAGTTTTTTGTCCAATATTATATTTCTGACATTCATCTATGCTGCTGCATGCAGCTGTAATTCATTTATTTTCTCTGTTGCATAAATGTATTTATCCATTTTCCTGCTGATTAACGTTTGGGTTGTTTCTAGTTTCCTACATTGTAAACAGTACTATTATAAACACTTTTGTACACATCTCCTGGTACACAAGTGTCAGGGCTTTCATCAGGGCATATATCTAGGAGTGGAATTATTGGTCAATAGGTGACATATACTTGTATATCAACTTAACTAGATAATGTCAAATTGTTTTCTAAAGTGGTTGGACCAATTTATAGTTTCACCAGCAGTGAAATAAGCTTGTTTTTTTCCCTTTTGAGTTTAAATTTTTTTTCTGTTTCGTATTTTCAATTTCCAAGAGCTTAGTATAACTTTCCAGTGTTTTCTGAAGCTACTGTATTTTGTTTCTTCCTGTTCATATTTAAAAGTGAGGCACTAGAAAGCTTATTAGAAGCTCTGTGTACATGAATAGGTCTTGCCAACTGGTGGGCTTCACCGATCAGCCAGGAACCACGGTGTTTCACTTGAGGATTCCCTCAAATGTCAATGTGGCTAGGTCTTCTCTCTGGGGCCATGCAGTCACTTCATCCCTGTATTCAGTTCAGCACCTCTCCACTGCTTTCTTCCACTGGGGCTAGTGTTCCCAAGTTTAGAGCCACCCTAGTTAAATATCTGCACAGTATGAAAGATATCTTACTACTTCTTAAGCAGACTTTCAAGTCCCTTTGTTGTCACCCTCATGCCACATCCCCATCTCCTACAGTATCAAGCTCCTCAAATTCTGTATCTTTCTAGAGTTTTGAGACACAAATTGGCTGTTATTGGAATCCTCTGTATTTCTCCAGCAGTGAAATCTGATATTCAGATTATTAAACTTTGCTAATTCCTTCATCCCTTCCATCGTCTAAAAACCATCCAACTGCAATTGTCTACTCTCCTATTCTCTTAATCCTTGTGGGTTAATGCCTCCTTTATTTTATCATTTACTCTCATTTTAGAAGAATCTGGGAAGGAAGCAACTGTGTGTTAAATCCACTTTAACTGGAAGTTCTATCCTTACACATTTTAAACAAGGTAAACAATGAAATCATAATGACATTCATCTGTAATTATATATTTGATATAAAGATATATTTAGTAAAGGAAAACTATTTTCTTAATAATAATAATGCTAAAGACATAAATAAAACTGTCCTCCTAAATACAAGAGCTGTTTTGGATAATCAAGGAAAAGAAAGATTTTATAAAAAATGTTTCCTAGTGATATTTACTTTATCTTATAATGCTAATAAGCATTGTGAAAATACACTTATATTACTTCCCTTCCCCAAAAAACGTGAAATGCAAAGAACATTAATATAATTAATTGTACATCTTAGCTCTATGTTTGATATATTATTTTAAAATCAAATAGAAATGCCTTTACCATTAGCTAGCCTGCAAATATTTATGAATATAAATCAGTTATTATGAACAATTCCAGCAAAAAATTAAACATATGTATCTAGGCTGGTAAAATTAATTTTTTAAAATAGTAAAAAAAATTTAATTAATTTTAATTTTAAAACATTAGGCTAGTAAAATTAATTTTTACAACAGAAAATCTAACTCAAGCTTAAAAAATAAGTTAATCAGAGTAACTAAAAGGAATATTTTCCACTAGCCAATTTTTAATTAAGTATAAAAATAATATAACTCCAGCTGGAGAATCTAGGCTCTAACCTTTGCTGGTATTTATTTATAATGTTGTAACTTATGTTTTCAAAAATATCAAAATTAATCCAGAGCTGATTTACCCCCAATGTGTAAGGTATTCTTCAAAGACCACAAGTGCAGTTCAGTCAAGCAGAAAGACATCTGATGGCAGAAGGAATCTGTGTCCTGTTTAAAAATAATTAAAAAGAGGTGCCAATTAATTATCTTCTATTGCCAATAAAACCAAGATCCCTTAGATATAATAGAATCATTTGCCACTACTGATATTGTAGATATGGCTCATTATAATAAACATTAGTATAGCCTTGGTTAATCATCCAGAAATAAATTCTAGAAGAAAGAAAAATACACTTCTTTTCCTAGATTTACTATTGTCATCACACTGAGAAATGTGCTAAGAAGAATATATATTTCAGTTTTCAATAACATATGTTTGGTTTTTAAGGGTCTGAGTATATTTAGAATTATTCAGTATTTAAGCATTCTTAAAAACACTTTTAAGGAAAGGAAACATCTGCTAGGTAGTTATTAAGTACAGGCATATTTGTGGTGTTTTTAATATACAAAGCAAATATTTACTATCTCTCACATATAAACTGACTAATTAAAGTGAAATTTGCAAAGTAAATAGTATATAGTTACTATTATAAGAAACACATTTACTTAAAAGTAAACTGTGTGAAACCACGTTAGCATTCAGTTTGTTAATCTGTATGTCATGATAGATCCAGATATTCTACTCCAACTGCATTAAAAAAATAATAGCAAAAATGTACATCCCAATTTTACTAGCAGGGGTTAGTGATGGATATTATTGATATATGGATATATATTTTTTTTAACTAAGTAGAACCTAATCAATTTGGACTGACTGGGAGAAGACTAATCAGAGTCAGGAAAAAAGTCAGTATTTTACAAATATTTGAAAACAATTTATAAAACTTTCAAATGTTTGCTTGGAAATACATAAACTACCAACATTTTCTTTTTAGAGACCATTTAAAAATTGCTCTTTCCAATAAACTTACGAATAACAAAAGAAGCTTTAAAAATATATTTTTAAAATTTTTTTTATTGGGGAAGGGGAACAGGACTTTATTGGGGAATGGTGTGTACTTCCAAGTCTTTTTTCCAAGGACTTTTTTCCAAGTCAAGTTGTTGTCCTTTCAGTCTTAGTTGTGGAGGGTACAGCTCAGCTCCGGGTCCAGTTTCAGTTGCTAGTTGCAGGGGGCGCAGCCCACCATCCCTTGCGGGACTCGAGGAATTGAACCGACAACCTTGTGGTTGAGAGCCCACTGGCCCATGTGGTAATTGAACCGGCAGCCTATGGAGTTAGGAGCATGGAGCTCTAACCGCCTGAGCCACCGGGCCAGCCTCCTTTAAAAATATTTTAAGACACGTTTTAGATGGAGGAATAAGCCCTCAGCTTATTTAACATTAGGAGTGAATAAAAATATTTCCCATGCTAGTTTTATATGGGTGATCATTTAAAATACTTTTAAACGTAGTACAAAATTCTTTGGCCCTTCCTTCTCCTTTAGATTTGAACTCAATGCATTTATAATCATCAAGAAACAGATGCATGTTGAACTAATGAGACACAGTGTGCTAATTATTAAAATGACAGAATGAACAATGTGACAACATAAAAGAAGGATTCATGCCTGCCTGAAACTGTGAGCCTCTAAGAAAGCTACAGAGAAGTTGTGAAGTGTTAGCAGGATCTCAGAGAAGTATAGGATTTCACCAGTTAAATGATGATGATGAGGAAGAGGGTAACAGATAATACGAAGTACTTACCTCACGACAAGCACTGTTCTAAACGTTATATATGTATATATGTATGTATATATATATATGTATGTGTGTGTATGTAATTTACATAGTAACTCATTTACTCCTAATAGCTACCCTTTGAAGTAGTACCATCATCACTTCTATAAAGAGGAAAACGAGGCACAGAGAGGTCTCACAGCCAGCAGGTAGGGGAGGCAGGTGTTGAATCTAAGCAGACTGGCTCCAGGATCTGAGCTCACAACTACAGTGCTCTACTGTATTTGGCTGTACAGAGGTACCGTAGGGAGAGCACATAGTTTGAGTAAAAGAAAGGCATGTCCCGAGGATGGTGGTAAATCAAGATGTATATTGGAAAGTGATGGACAAATTAAACTGAAAATGGTAGAAAGGAAATAGGCTACAATAATAGTAGTAAATTTTGGATTGATCTGAATTCACTCTTTTCCTTGTACTAAAGAGCCTTTAAAGGTTAGAGATGAATCAAAGGATTCTCCAAGCCCCAGATCTGCCCTGCTCTAACCAAAAGCTGGCTGCCATGTACACAGGTGTGGGATAGGAGAGCTAGTGGGCCATATTACTATGAAAGAGGACGCAGTTCCTTATCAGCAGGGAGCAGGGAAAAAGAGATATTAAGCAACTTATGAATTTTTCCATTCAATTGAGTATTATTTTTCAGAGTTGTCACCTTAGGAGGGACTCTAGTGAGGCTGCTATCACTTAAAATATTTCCAGAGCTCTGTTATTTGGAAATGTTTTCAGTTAGTTTTATGGAGCTTATTTTCAGAATTACTTTATAGTTATACTTTTTTCAAAACCAAAACACTTACTGTATTAGAATATGTGAACTGCACCCTTGTGATTTGGATAGGTGATGTCTGGAATGATTATTTAAAGAATCAGTTAATGAATTAAGTAAATATTTATTTTGCATTTATTAAGCTTAATGTATGAACCAGGACTCTGAGTTCTGGTTTCTTATTCTAACTTCTCAGCTTACTAGCTAACTTGGACAAATTATTTAACTTCTCTATTTCTAAGTTCCTCCAGCTATTAATGGGTATAATGGAGTACCTACCACAGGACTGTATTGAGGATATCATTATTCAATTAGCTTATTATAGCCATTGTTGATGTTATTGCTACTACCACTCAATATGTTTAGCACTATGCAAATTTATATGGAAAAAAACGAAAAAGTATTAAATATGATCTCTCATTTTATATAGTTATTTAAGGTGAAATGAAAGAATGGATACTAAATACAACATAGGGGTTTTATAAAGAAAAAAACATCTATATGTGGAGAAGTTTCTACATAAAAGGAAGTATGCATAAATTAGGACCTGCAAATAGGTTAATATCCCACTGAGATGGGGAAGAAAGGACGTGATGAAACAGGACCATACTTCTTCTGATATTGAGCAACAAAAGTCTCAATTTCTAGACTATGCTAGAACATTCCTCAATGAAAGTTTATCCAAATACCAATAGTTAGAATTCATGACAATTTGAGCAAAGACAAGGCTGAAGTTTAGCTGTTAGTAGCTACATAAAAAGGTTTATCATGCAAATTAAGTATAGATAAAATTTTATAACTAAAACCAAAAAGGCAGCAACTTTACTTACATATCAAAAGAAGACCGAACTTGAAAGTTTGTTTTTCCCATTAAGCCAATTCAGTAATAGAGAATTTGTTAAAACTTTCCTCTGATAACAGAAATGGAGAATGGACTATAATTTTCTTTGTAATCTGCATTGGCTATTTCTAAGAGGCAGGAACGCTTTTAACTAGAAAACCAGTAGGTCCACTGCCCATATCTTTGTTAAGTTTTAAAGTCCTAAACTACTCAGAAATCATGCAGTTTGGGGGAAAATAAGCAAAGCAAAGTGAGATGTGTGGAGAGTTTTAAATGTCAAGTACAAAGCCCTTCACTCTATCCATTTGGACATAAGGGGAAATTCTGAGAATAGTACAATGCAGAGTCTACAATGGGACCTGTCTTCCAGCTCAGCATCAAAGGATTCATTTCTGGTTCTAATGGGGGTGGAAGGACTGAGAAAAATGTACAAGCTAGTATTCAGAAGGCTCGTACAAACAACACTGCTCCAGCTTCCACTAAAAAGTAAAGGACAAAAAAAAGAAAGACATTCTACTTTATAAAGGACTCCTTTGTGGCCCCAAAGGGAGTGTCTGGTATAAGGGTGGTGAAGTGATTGCAGGTTTGAGGCCCAGCAGAAAGTAAGCAGGACTGGCAGCCCTTCAGATTAGTGTACTCAGTGAAGGGTGGTGGTATCCAGACAAAACGGGATCTATACCCAGCAAAAGTAGCCATGGTGGCCAAGGAGTAATCCATACACCTGAAGAAATGACAGCAATC
Source organism: Rhinolophus ferrumequinum (assembly GCF_004115265.2). Taxonomy (NCBI): domain Eukaryota; kingdom Metazoa; phylum Chordata; class Mammalia; order Chiroptera; family Rhinolophidae; genus Rhinolophus; species Rhinolophus ferrumequinum. Next base: position 26,245,020 of record NC_046296.1, on the reverse strand, counting down.
ATCAGCTGATAAGGCAGGCCTAGGAAGTAGTAGGTAAGGCAAGTGAGAAGAAAATGTCAATGTTCATTAGTAAATGAGTGGACTTGTTTATGAACACATGCGATGACTCCTGCGGATTCCCCAAAATATGTGTAGATAAGGAGGCAGCTTTGCAGGGTCAGGCATTATCAGGGGGCAAAAGATACTAAAATGTAGGTTATTCATCCTTGTTTTCCCCTAAACTTCAAATACGTACAAGTAAGACCATATAAAATTAAAGAGAATTAATGGAGTTAATAAAACAACTTTGTAAAAATCTATACTAACAACTAGATGGGCATGGTGGGAGGGGACCCAATCAATATCCTTTTTAGTCCTCAAGATGTCTTGCAATCTCTACACTGTGCAGTGTTTTGGTGTTTTTTTTTTTGAAAGATGCAGACATTTAAATGCCTTGCATCTTAAGAATGCCAGCAGTTAAAAAGAATGCTGGTAATTTCCTAGTTTGAAAAATGTGCCTGGAGGAAGTAGTCAAGACTGAACTCGTATTATTCAAATATTGTATTAGTGCATAGTCATTTTGAAAGGGGGAAAAAAAGAATTTCAGAAGAATGCTGGATTCTGCATTTCAGGAGGGGAGTATGAAAAAGGTAGTGAAACAGGGAGTGCCTAGCAAAGTAAGCTGAGAAATGCTGCCCAACTCCGTGCCCTTGTGCATTTCTCTGAGGATAAAGCCCAATGCACATGACTCAGGACTAGAACAAAAGTAGTTACATGGGGAAAATGAAAGAATGAGTTAATTTAAAATTTAGAAAACTGTTTTAATATTGAATATTGAATAGGAAAAAGAATTATCCAAATGAAAAGAATAGCAGAAGAACCTAAACAAAAAAAACTGCCCATTATTTTTCAATTATTTAAAAATATCTTTTCAACTTTTACAATTGTCTGTTTACTTTAATTTCACAGGGGAGTTGATGACAGTCACAGGTATCTCAGAAGGCCATCCTGAATCCAAATTTCCAGTCTCCGAAGAGAATAAGAAGCACAATTTAAATTGAGCTTGACCTAAATCTAGATAATTTTTTTTCTTGGGGGAGGGAGGAGAATCTAAGATAGCCCAAATTGTGAGGACAGTGAGATGAGGGGATCCCAGAGAGCCCTTTTTACTTTCTACTTACATCCTTGAAAAGTTTAAAACCTTCCCTCCAAAGCAGGTTACATTACAATAAATATTTATTTTCTTAAGAATAATTGTTACCATACAGACTAAATTTTAAGAATGTAACATACAAAACAGAAACCATTGCACTAAGACGTTGTTTCTTGTTATACCTTTGATAATATTCTTTTGAAAAATAAAAACCACGTTTTAGAGGTAAAGATAACTGGTGACTAAATAAATCTACAAAATACTTGTCTTCCCTGGTTTCTGGAATCAGCTGTTTTAACTGCTTTGGGAAGAACAGGAAACTTGAGGGCAAATAAAACTCTAATATAAAACATGATGTGACAGAAAGAATTAACAAAGAGAAGACTTTGGTGTAGTTTAACAAAGATAAATGATCCCATGGTGCCAATAAGACATTTCAGATGAATGTGTATAAGCAAAATGCTTCAAAGAGCCTAAAGGATTATGTTTCCTGGGCATAAACTTAGAACATATACTTGCTATTTATTATCAAGAGATGTTCCGAAGAACATCTATTCACCAATTCAAATACACAAAACTAAAGAAAACTACAGAGTACGAATTTAAGATAAACCCCTGGTTAGTTGTATTAGGTGTTCTAGTCATCATTAGGTAATTACATAAAACACAGTGTATTCCCCCACAATCTCTTACCTAATGCCATCAACACAGAATTATATTAATACCTGTTAAGCATATGCATGAACATATTTTATCAATGTTATCATAAATAAAATTTTTTGAAATATTCAACACTAAACCAAACAATTAAGCAATTATAAAATTCATGTAAAGGACAGAGAAGTTTCAAAATAGACCACAAGCTTGGATTATTGAACCTGTTATAACAGGGACACTGAGTCATTTGGACCTCAGAGAGTCCTATGATAACTAAACATTCATTAAGTATCACAAATACTTGGAGCATTTTATGTGTATAGGATTTTACCATGAGTCATAGATACAAACTTATAAAGCAGGGTCTCTACTATCAAATAGCTATAATCTATTGTAGCAGATAAAATAACCATAAAAACAACAGAATGAAGTGTGTGGTAAGTGCTAATTTAACAACATAAACAAAGTGCTATGGGTGTTCAGTATATGTTCTAGTTTGATAATAAATAGATGCTCTTGGAAAGTAGAGGGTGTTTGAAGATTGTTAGATTCTAATAGAGGGAGAGATAAAAAGGAGGGAACAATACACATTAGACAGAAAGATGCAAGGATTATTTGAGAAATAATAAGCAACTGGTTTGGTACACAAATAGAAAAGATAAATCAGGGCCAAACTAAGAAGACTTTTAATGCCAAACTTAGGAATTAAGACTTTATATCTGTTAGGTAGCTAACTGAGGAGTAATGAAAAGTTTCTGCTCTGGTATTTTAGGAAGGGTAACCAACAGATCAGAATTGTTGGAAGATGAACTGTGTGGGTGGGAATATAGCGGAGTGCAGGAATATTTGATACAAGTGACCTGTTAGAAAGGGAATAAAGTAATAGGTAACAACAACATGCAGTAACAAGGAGCTAAACTGGAATGGTGGCAGATGGGATGTAAATAAAGAAACAGATTCATGTGATCTTGAAATCAACAGCATGTGAGGACAGATGAGAGAAGGAAGAATCTGGAGATACCACCAAGGGATAGAGCTCTAGTTACTGCACAGATAGTGACCCTTGCTTTGAACATGGCTCCACTGAGTAGACATACCTCCATCACCATATGCCAGGTAAAAGGGTTCCTGTGCATTCTGTTCACAACCACTGCCTTAGTTACTCAACCCACACCCCTCAGTTTTCCTAGTGCCTGGCCTGGCTACTTGGTCTCCTGTTATACTTGAGCCTTGCCACTCAGTTTGTAACTCTGGCTCTTCCTTAGACTGCTTCAGCTTCCTCATCCTGACGAAGGATTCTCAAATACCATTTTTCTTGGCCACACCGGGTTCCCAGAAACCCCTTAACCTTACTGTTCCCACCTAGTGTATCCTAGTTTCAAGACAGGACTTGGATCAAAACATACATAAAAACAGGTTAATCTAGAAGAGGAGCAAGTTTTGCTAATGTCAATAAGTTCAATTTTAGACACAGTGGGAGCTCAAGGTGTAAAGGTAGATATGGGTAGAAATGTCTAGCTGGTGGCTCAAAATACAAGAAAGGGGCCGGACCATATAAAAACTATTGTGGGGTTTTCTAAATAGAAAAGAAAGTTAGTACCACTGAATAAAATCCCAGAAGAAAAACAGAGGTCAAGAATAGATATTTTGGTAATTCTCCAATAAAGAAAAACTGAAAAAGGCGGATTTAAGACAGCCATGAAAGAGAAAATGGTATGTGTTTTTTTAAGTGGTTACTATAGGGATCAAACTCATTTCTAAATTTTAATGTAGACATGACCTCAATATGGTTTAATGAGAACTAATGTTTTATCGAGGACACAGAGATTAAGTCTTCTAAAGAAGGTGTGGTTCTACTGCTCTGAATACTGGGCCCTAAGCCAAAAATGTCTTAGTTCTAATCCTGCTGTGACAACTTTACCCCAAACCATTTAACCTCTCTGCCTCAATTTCCCCACCTGCAAAAATAGGGATAATGACATTGACCTACATTTCTAAGACTGTTGTAAGGATTAATTAATGTTGTATAATGCTTTGAAGATAAAAAGCACTGACCATTATTAGTGGGTATTGCACATCTAATTGCCTATAATATTAAAAACTATATCCTTTAATTTTATTCAAACAGAAGTGTCCTAGCTCCCTCAATGACATTTCAAGTATTGTTTTTTAATTATTATTTTCAATATATATGTAGATCTTTTCTGTATTATTTCATAAGTGTTAGCTCATAGCATATAAAGTTATATACAGATCAGTTCAGAAGTCTAGAACACCTTTTCAACCTAAATATTAAGTGTAAATATTTAGGACATAATTAGATAATGATCGCCCATTGCAAATAGTCAATAAATGTTAAAAGCTAATACTTATGAAATTTTAAATTTAACAAATAACACTCAGCAAGTAAATGTTAGAAACAAAATGCAAAAGCACAAAGCAGTATATTAAAAACACTGTCTATCAGGTCCTTATTTTATTCATTTATTTATTTTTTTATGTCTACATTTCTGTTTATTTTTGCAGTAATATGGTGAGACTTTTTATAGCATTTTCCAGTTTTTTTATAACACTGTCAGTATACATTTTCCATTTACAATTCTATTTTTCATACAATTCATTCTATTGTAACCGTATTATATTCTTACCTCAGCATATTATCTTATTTTTTTTTTATTAGTTTTAGGTGCACAGGAGAAAGTAATACTTAGACGATTATCATTTATATCCCTCACACTGTGGACCCCCCTCCCCCATCCACTATCTCTCTGACATCGCACAGAGCCATCCCATTTCCACTGTCTCCACTCCCAATGCTGTACTCCGCCTCTTGTAAGTGTATACATACATATATATACATATATATATATATAATATTATAGTTGGCATTCATTATTGTTCAGCTTCAGGTGTACAGTGCAGTGATCAGGCATCTACATCTTCCCTGAGGTGGTCTCCCAAATGGGACATGTGTCCATCAGATACCCTACAAAAACTTTACAACATTATTGATTACGATTACGTTCCCCAGATTAATTTTCAGAACCCCGTGGCCATCTTGTGGTTACTGACTGTTTTCTAATCCCCTCACCTTCCCCCTTACCCCCACCCCCCTGCCCATCTAGTAACCCTCAGTTTTTTCCTTTATGTCTCCAAAACTGTTTCTGATTAGTTCATTAACTTATTCTTTTCTTTAGATTCCGCATATAAGTGAGATCATATGGTATTTGTCTTTCTCTGTCTGACTTATTTCACTTAACGTAACGTTCTCTAGGTCCATCCATATTGTTGCAAATGGTAAGATTTCATTCTTCTTTATGGCTGCATAATATTCCATTGTATAAATGTACCACAGTTTCTTAATCCAGTCATCTACCGATGGGCATTTCGGTTGTTTCCATGCCTTGGCTATTGTGTATAGTGCTGCAATAAACATAGGGGTGCATAAAGATTTTTGAATTGGAGTTTTGGATTTCTCCGGATAGATACCTAGGAGTGGAATTACTGGATCATAGGGTAGTTCCATATTCAGATTTTTGAGATACCTCCATACTGTTTTCCATAGTGGCTGCACCAATCTGCAATCCCACCAACAGTGCACAAGTGTTCCCTTTTCTCCTATCAGGTCCTTATTTTTAAAACGAGCTATAGAACTTAAAAGTATACAACCAAAAAAAAAAGAGAGAGAGAGAGAGAGAAACTTTTAAATCCATTAGACACTTTGGTCTTTTGCTTCTTCTTGGGTTTTAAAATTATGATCATAATACATGCTTTTTGTTAAAAAAAAATGCGAACAATATCGAAGTGTTTGATGTTAAAGTGAACGTGTCCCCCTCCTTTCTGCCCTCCCCACTCTGCAGAGAACCACTGCACATCATGGCGTGTGGTCTTCCAGACTTTCTTGATGTACTTTCAGTATCGTCCACACTCATACTGATTTGTTTTGTATTTTTGTAAAGACAGGATTTGACTGTACATACAATTTGCTTTTTTTGCATTGAACTCCACAGCGTGGATATTCTCTGTTAGAACATATAGATTTACCCCACTGTTTTTTAATAGCTGCAAAATGTTCCACTGGATACTGTGTTTCCCCGAAAATAAGACCTAGCCAGACCATCAGCTCTAATGCGTCTTTTGGAGCAAATATTAATATAAGACGAGGTCTTATAAGTTAATATAAGATTTATATTTTAATATAAGTTAATATAAGACCGGGTCTTATTTTAATATTATAGTACATAAGACCAGGTCTCATAATAATGTTTGCTCCAAAAGACACAGTAGAGCTGATGGTCTGGCTAGGGCTTATTTTTGGGGAAACGCGATTGTAATCATAATTGAACCATTCCCTTAATTAACAACAACCTGTTTCTGCTTTCTGCTTATAAATAATACTATGAAAATACACACACACACCTTATGCTTTGATAGGTACTGCCAAATTGGCCTCCAAGATGACTGTACCAATTTACAGTTGCACCAATAACATGACTGCCCTTTACCCTATAACCTCAATAAGATGAGGTAATATAAAACTTTTTAATTTCTATTAATCTGGTAGGTAAAATATGAATTCTGGTAGTTGTAAGTTTTATTTTTCTATTCATTGAAGAGATCAAACATTTTTTCGTGTATTTTTTTTAACAATTTTGTTTCTATAAATTACCTGTTCCTAGCTTTTGTCCATCTTTCTGTTGAGTTCTTTATCCCTTTGTGTATCAATATTAAACCTTTGTTATATACATTGGACATATTTAGTCCTTTTAAAATTTTTTCATAAATTTTACATATGAAAAAATAAGGGAATATAAAATTCATATTTAAAAAAACTTGGGTATGACATAACAGAAAGCTCTTTGAAGTCAATTCAGCGAATGCTGTGCAAAGTACCGTAGCCAGAGGGTGGTTCTTCACAGCTGCTAAAAATTAGATGATGCTATTTCCAGATTAAGCAAAGGGCAACAGATTCCTACGTTCCAAGAGAATCTGTGCATCCTTCTTATTAAAAGAGGTTAGAAGAAAATCTATGCCTAGGAAAAAAATAGTAAAAGTCCCTTCACTTTCCCAAAATAAATTGTGACAAAAATCTTTATAAATCTCCTGTTACACTTAAATTTGGAAAATATTTCTCTAGGGCATTATTCAAACTATTTAATTCACTTAGTTAAATAGATCTTGTCAATTTAACATTTTCCATACTGTAAGCGGTTTTGACATTTAGATGATTTATCAATGGCTTCTTCATTGTGGCCTGCTTTCTTTTCTTCTTTCTACTCATCACATGCAAGAAATTAAATTTTACTAATATTTAAAGATCAGTGTTGACCTTTGCATAGCCATTTTCTAGGTTCTTGTTAATACAAACGTCTTGTTTGCTGATGCTCATTTTAAATATTTTGCTGCACACAATTTCCATTATTCCAAAGAGACTTGTATCTAGTTGAAGTGCATTTTTTCCCCATGACCTTGAAAAATAATTGCAAAGGCTTATATCAGGCATTTTAGAACCAAAAAAGTATGCTTACATAAGTGAATAATAATAACAATAATAAAATGATCTTTGCTTACCACTACCTCCAACACATGTACCCACCTTTCTGATCTTAAAAAATGTGGACATAATTCTTATTTTTTAAGATATCTCTCAATCACAACAATGAAAAACTAGCAAAATAGAAATGTGGGCAACGTGATCATGATAATTAATTCTAGATTATAATTCCATAAATATGGTTTAATGCTACACTTGAATAGATAGAAGGAATGTGATTTTGAAGAGAAAATAAACTGAATTTCAGGAATAATTCCTAAAGAGCAGAGTTAAAGACAAGAGAACACTGAAATGCTCTTATCTAAACCAATGCTAACTGCCAAAATAATTTGTCAATTTAGAGTTACTGTTTTAAAAAGCCATATAAATCAAAGACTGTTGCAAAGTGAGCAGGAATGAAAAAGATAGAGATCCTTTCTCTTCAAATAGGAAAGGCTGAAAAATTTTGAAGTAGCCTGCAGCTATACCACCTCAACCTTGTCAGATTTCACTTGTCAACACTTTGATGACAGATTGCCATCCCCCTCTAAAAAACAAACCCTAGTAACTGTTGAAAGAAATGGCTTCTTATAAAAAGAGGAATATCTCATGCAACTTGATAGTTGTATACTTTAAAATCGTCCCCCCCCCCCCAAAGGGACTTGAAAAACGCTTTTCTGTAGCTTTTATCAAAACTTAGAAGCTAAAGAACTCTCCCACTGGGGAAATAAAGGGGGAGATAACAGTTTTTAAAATGTACTAAATTCACTTTATATTCATTATTTCATTTAATGCTCATAGTAACCTTCTAAAATTATGTACTAAATTGTGTGTGTATTTGCATGCATTTAGCGTGTACAAGGTGTGTGTGCGCGCATCAAAGTATTTTTTCGGGGCAGGAAATAGTTTCTCCAAGGAGTGCATTTACTTCCCCTCCCCCATCCCCAAATCAACTCTGATAGACTCTAAACCTTTTAATTTACAGATATGAAAACTGAGGTCCGGGGGAAAAAATTAGTTTGCACAAATTCAATCACCTTGTTAGGGGAACAGTTAGGACTAGAATTCCTATCCACTAGAATTCCAGGTTATCTATGCAGTGCTCTTTCTTCTCTACCTCCCTCTGCCTAAACGCTGTGCTAAATAGAGCCTTTTAGTTAAGCTTCTGCTTAAGCACCTGAGACAGGTGTCAGTTTAGACTTGTATAATTAATCCATGGCGAAAGATATAGATGGAACCTATTTTCTGGCTACATTTAGTTTGATTAGAATGCCCTTGGAGGAAGTTACTTGAATGACCATTTAAGGATTATATTTAATTAGTATATCAATAGCTTGTAAGTAAACTGATGTATCTAAAACGTCTGATTAAAAATGGTATTTCTTGGGACAGCCGGTTAGCTCAGTTGGTTAGAGCTCTTAACAATCAGGTTGCAGTTTCGATCCCCACATGGGCCACTATGAGCTGCACCCTCCACAACTAGATTGAAACAACTACTTGACTTGATGCTGATGGGTCCTGGAAAATCACACTTAAGTTTTAAAAAAAATTGTATTTCTTAAGCACTGAAGAATCTTTATACTATTTGCTTAGCAAACTTCATAGATAATATAAAAACAAGCTCTGACATGAATCATTAATGTTTTATGGCTGATTATTAAATAAATTAATGTCTTCCTTTTAAGTTACTGTATTATATCAGAGAAGCTTTATTTTTATTTTGACTACCCTTATTTGGTAGTGGCTCTCATTAAGTTCTCAGTCCCTCTGTCTCCATGACACATTCTTAACGAAATGTAAACAAACCCTAAATACTCACAGTTTATAAGAATTTTGCAGTGAATCCTTCTATAATGTAACTGGATCTTCCTTCATACTCTTTCTTCCCCAATTGGTTATTTTCACCTTTACTAATGGTTTATCACAGCGTTATCACTTATATAATACTTTCAGTATTTTGTTTCAGTGGTTGGATGAAGAATGAAAGTAGGTAACTCAGGGAAAAACAGCCTTTTCTTAAAGAAATGAAGACCTGTGAATAGCCACTAAGGTCCCCAGAGAAGGGATCAATTCCACCTTAATATGTTTAACACAGGCATACATCATCATGGCTTAAAATGTTAATAATTCCCTAATGCAGAAGGAAACTATTACCCGATATTTAAACATCAGTAGAATAAAACAAGGAAGATTCTAGATTATGATCATATTTTGCCCTAAAGCCCACACAAATAATGGATTAATAAAA